>NW_015150646.1:531200-564929 GCF_000732505.1 Cyprinodon variegatus
TATATATATATATATATATATATGAATGGTTGTTTGTCCTGTGTGTCTCTGTGTTGCCCTGCGATGGACTGGCGACCTGTCCAGGGTGTATCCCGCCTCTCGCCCATTGACTGCTGGAGATAGGCACCAGCCCACTTGGGACAAGCGTGTAAAGAAAATGGATGGATGGATGGATATATTTAAAATCCCAAATTAAGAAACAACAAAAAAAGACATGTTCTCCATATTTTAATTCCAAATTTCGTAGTTTTAGAAACTACGAACATTTCTAGGTTATTCCAATGTTGAAGGATGATGATGAAGCTAAGTAACTCTTCAAAGTTTAGCATCTAGGAGCTGTACTTTGTGTCTCTAACAGTGAGGCCGAAGGACGAGCTCACCTTCGCTGTGCTGGCTGCCCGTGCTGCCTGGGGCGTAGCTATAGCTGCTGAGCTCGTGGTACGGAGGCGGCTGGCTGGAGTAGGGATGTGCTGCGTAGGGCTGATAGGGGAAGGTGTGCATCATGGGCCAGGGGGAGGCGCCCGGGAGCGGCAGGGGGGCCAGGGTGTCCTGATCGGAGGCGCCGCTGGAGCCATCGTTGTCATTCAGTGACAGATTGGCCATGTCTGGATAGGGGATAAAAAAACAAGAACACAATTTAACCTCTGAACACAGACTGACCTAGAAGAGATGTCCTTATGTTATCTATGTTCTATAAACAGATCCCTCCAACAGACTCAAGTCAGAGACTCACAGTTCTCACAGTCGCTCAGGTCTCCGAACACGTAGTAGCACTGCTCGGAGAAGGTGATCTTGTTGACGGTGTGTCGGATGAAGCCGGCCTTCAGCAGGTTGCTGGCATACTTCCTGGCTTCCCGGCGGTCCTGGAACCCCTCGATGTGATGGAAGAGCCACTCCACTACGTCTGAGCCTGAGGTTGAAATAACAGAGAGTGATTCTCAAAGGAAGCCAACAACGAAGGACAGTGACCGCTGATACAGCTCCAGATGTTTACACAGTCACCATGAGCATAAATGGTTTCACTATCAATGATTCATTGGAACCCAGGTCCAAAATAAATGAACATGTATTAATATGGATTTAAAAATAAGCATCTCTAAGCATGGTGACCTTTCCACAAACTGTTCTTAACAGTAAAATGCTTTCAAATTGTTTCTCACCCAGCAGAATCCACACCTAGCTGATGTTTTAATATCTTCTGGGATTAATCTACTCCACAGCATGACGCGGCTTCCGCCGTGCTTAATGACACATTTAAAAGCCTGCAAACACGCTTCCTGTCATGACAACCATACATCCTGGTCGTTTTCTTGTCTGACTAGTAAACATTTCTGCAGGAGGAGTCCGACTTTGCAAAGTGGGCAGCTGCAAATTCCTACTGAGCTTGAAATGTGAAGCAGGTGTTTCCCTTCTGGTGAGCAGCGCCGCAGTCCAGAACACATGCTTCTCTGACCTCTTCTATGGCTGGGCCCCAAAACTGCCCTATACTGCACTCTCAGGATTTTTATCACACATTTACCCCCAGAACAGAACAAACTCGGTGAATTTAAAGACCTTCTGAAAGACATTGAAGAAAATAGCTTATTTAAAAACCAGTCAAGCTGAATGCTCAATTTTATAGTTTTAAAGCTATACGAGTTTCAAATACGATAGGAATCCAAATGTTTCAGCTTTCTTAACCGGTCGCACTTGGAAGAGATTTTAAATGGGAAAGTGGTTTTATCTGGATAAAAAAAAAGGTTTAAAAACAGAGAAAGAGAGAGACTGGATTCTTGGAGGCTCTTCAATTGGCGTACAGGGGCGAATGCAAGGCTGTATCACGCTGTTTTTCATATCAGTTATTATTAATAATTATCAACTGTTTTATTTAGATGTTTGACATAAGAGCCAAAGGAAAACAAAGATCCCGGAGTGCAAAAACGGAAATGTGTGATTAAGCTTGAATTTAAAACGTATGCAGTAAAAGTCCATCCTGGCGTCCACATAGTTTAAATGCGTCACTGGGCTTATGATAAACGATTAAACATATAGTCAGCACTGAAGCTACAGTGCTTAGAAATAGATAAAAGTCCTGAAGCTGAAGAACTAGAGAAAACAGAAACATTACAGACAGCAGCCATGTCTGCAGGCCCAAAGGTTCAGGAATGGATGTGTTCTGACATGTTTGGATTAAAGAAAAAAACAAATAATCGGATTGCAACAATTTCTATGGACATAAATAATCCGAATAAAAAGGCCAAGAATATGCTGATAGTATCCAGCATATAGGAGGAAACACTCAACATTGACACGGGTTGCATGCTGGTCTCAGGTCAGCTTGACTCTTTCAGAATAACTTGATCATGACAAGTCTTTACATGCAGACGATCAGATAGTTAACTGTTATAAAGCACCCATCTCAGTTACATTACACATGTATTATTCTGATCCCACAATACTGGATCAGAATATTCTAACGGACATGTTTACATGACACATCTTTACTCTGATTACTTATGTTTATCTAAGCATAGCTGATGATTAACACCCCTATGGCCTGAAGCCATGATTTTAGTACTATAGCAATCTACGTACAATATGTATTATTCTATTAAAATGATAGTAATATCCTAATTCCCAGATAAAAATCCTTAGATAACAGTTCGTCCTTAATATCTGCGGGCTGCAGGATTTCAGAACGTTATAAAGTCAGGGAAAAACAATCTGATGACACATTGGGAAACAAAAATCAAAAGAAAAAACACTAATCTGGACAAACTGCTGCAGGTGATTCCAATTTGGCACATGTTTCCAGTCAGAACAAGCATTCCCGTTTGTGGGATTGGGATTTTTTCCTCCCCTCCTTTCTCTCTTTCCTCTGCAGGTCACACGGTTTTAATTCAGGGAACATAATGACCGACCTGTAATGTTCTGTGAGACACAGAGAGTTAAGTTTTCAGGGTTTTTTTGTTTTTTCTTACCCAGGAAAGCGTTAGGGATGGTGATTTTAAGCCACATGCGATCCCTGACCTCCAGACCTGACTCAGGGGAAGCCATCGCCTTGGCTACTGACGCCATGTCAGAGTGAAGCGACAAGCTAAAGTCATCGAAACCTGGAGGAAAAAAGATAAATAAACCACTTATTAGCCTGAAGAAATCTAGAAAAATCCTTTAGAAAGATGAGAGGAAATGCTGGTGAAATGTTAGGACCTACGTTCGGTCTCTGTGACGGAGGAGGAGGAAGTGATGGTGCTGAGAGAGGAGCTGCCCGGATAGGGAGGGAAAGCCCCGGTCATCGCCACAGAGTGGCTGACCCACGCCGCGGGGTCGATGGGTCGGATCGGCTCATCTACGCAGACAGAGGGAGAAGCGGACGGCACAGCTGACCCACTGCAACTTTTACCCGCCATAAGTTCAGATGTACGATGTACTTACTGCGAGGCAGCGTGAAGTACCCCTGTGGAGACGGGTCCCAACACTTGGCCACGGTCAGTATGATTGGTCTGTCGGACACAGAGATCAGTTCATGTCATAGAACGCAGAACTAGAACCATCCAGACTGTGAGAGTGAAAAACGCACCCCGGTTTATGTACGATCTCTCTGAGGACGCGTACCGCATCATCGTTGCTCATGTTTTCAAAGTTGATGTCGTTCACCTTGACATGAATACGAAAAAACACAAATAAAAACAGCTGCTGCAGATTCGAACACAAAAACATCAACAGAGACGACAGTGTCTCTTTTGTTATGCCCTCCCTCCACACCTGCAGCAGCATGTCCCCGGGTTCGATGCGTCCGTCTGCAGCCACGGCGCCGCCTTTCATGATGGAGCCGATATAGATGCCGCCATCGCCTCTCTCGTTGCTCTGACCCACGATACTAATACCCAGGAAGTTGTACTTCTCTGCATTTTCCAGGAATCAAAGCAGATTATTAAAAAAAATGAAGCCTCTCATCTTTGTGAGTCGTAAAACGATTCTCTAAATAAGCGGGTACAGACCCATGTTAAGAGTGACAGTGATGATGTTCAGGGACATAGTGGAGTCCGTCACGCTGCTGAAGGACGACGCCTGAAGTAGAAACACATTCAATTACTATAACTGTACTACTTTTACCAAGTTCTAAACTTCTGGGAGAAACAGAATGCAAAATTAGAGGTACCCTCTCCAGCCGCGGGGGGCGCTGTTTCCTCCGCCGGCGGTGTCGCTTCAGAAGTCTGGAGGCGGTGCTTTGCTCGGTAGCACTGCTGAACCTGCAGGTTCACATGATGAAAGAGTCAGACAGGAGTTACCTGAACTACATCTGAAAACAGATTTACTTTCCTTTGTTCCTTTTCATTGCATGAATTAAGACTTGATGAAAATAAGAGTTTCCTGAAATCCCAAAGAAAACCAGCTATGAACTAGTCCAAACGCTTAACTTTTTGAGCATTTATAAATACATTTTATAAATTTGTTGTTTGACTGAGTTGGACCTTTGGTAAAGATGGAATTGAACTCCTTTTCAAGGTATTCTGGACAGGCACACAAAGTCTCCTAAAAAATAACCTCCTTGGCAGAGATAAACATAATAACTAACTAAAATCATTTAAAAAGATTTTTAAAAAAAAACTAATTTCAAAATCTTTTCTTTCTTTATGTTGAGATAAAAGGATTTTGCTTTTTTTTTTGGAATGAATGGTTTATCACCTTGATGCATCAAGATGACCTGAGCTAAAGCTAGTTTGTTTGGTTTTAATAAATACTGATCTTAAAATATCATCATCCAGAGGTAAACTAAACCTGTATGTTGAGAAAAGCAGATTTAAATAATGTTTTTCTCACATTAGTTGACATTATTTCCGCTATTTTGGCTTTCAAATGCACACATCATCTAAGAGATGAGCATAATGCATAAGTCCTGAATGCTAGGCTCAACGTGCTCCTCAAGGCTGTGTGCTCGGCCCAAACCTCTACGCCTGGTACATTTGCCACCGCAGTCCGACCTACCGCTCAAACATCACTCTACATGCCTGAACACATGCCTGCTAATGACTTTTTAATTTCCCGTTTTTTTCCATGTCACACTGACTGCGCATAGAGAGGCTCCGACTAGGCAGGGTGAGCAGATCTGTGCAGATTTCTTTCACTTCTCTCTGTGTGCTATACACAAATTAAAACAATTTCCAAATTTTGACTTGGATAGATTATGAAAAGTTGTAAAACAAATAAATAAAACAACACTGCCGAATTCTATAAAGCAAAGCCCCACTTGACGAGTCTGTGCAGCATCTCAAACCAGATCAGACAGAAAATGTTCAAGTGCCTATAGTAGAAACATTCAGAGATCTACATCTTTAGAAAAGAAAAACAGCAATAAACGTTGTGGGACGTTTATTGCTGACTATATATATGCTGACTAGGGCTGGGTGAAAAAATCGATTCCTTTACATTTTTGCAAAATCTATGTCTAGGGAATGTGATCGATTAGTACATGACGTTCACATTCAAGTGAGCAGGAAAGATGCACTCAAGATCACTTCAAGCCAGATAGCTGCAGATATAGCCAATAGGTTGACTGAAGACATTAACAAATGGGGGCTGACCAGCAAACACCCTGTAGTTGTTACAGACAACGCTACATATGGTTTGTGCAGTGGAGATAATGCAGCTCATGCATGTCTGAGTGAGTGAGGCTTCATGTTTTTCCCACTTTTCACAAACAAGTTTGCACTTGTGAGACAGTTTTGTTCACATATCAAGTTTAAACTGTCTGATTTACAAGTTTGCACTTTGTGTTTAACGCGATAGGAAAAAATCAAATACATGAGTATTTTGAAACACAGTTAAACCACTTTCATTATTGTAAAAACAGATCGAATCGAAATTAATCAATTAGAACTTTATTAATTAAAATCGAATTGATTCAAGACTTTGGCGAATATACCTAGCGTTAACGCTGACTGAGGCAGAGAGGTGAATCTGGGAAGTTTATTGAAGTTTTTCTTTGTTTCTTAAAGAGGTGAGAGATACGCTGCTCTCATCTGATTTTTCTGCCTCTCGTTAGTTTATTTATGTCAGGCTCAGAGAGGATCACTATTTTACTATACATGTGTTTTTCCTACTTCTGAAATAATTTTTTCTAAGGAGATTGATAAACTGCGCTTTCTGTAACCTCCTTGTTTCTGCGAGGCTCAAAAAGGACCACTACTATAACCATTTTCTGTTCTCCTGAACTATCATGGGTAAAGTATTATATTTTTAATGTTTCATTCATTGTTTTTGCACAAGTCTTTCCGGCTTACTGTATACCCAATGTCGCGACTCTAAAACTGACTCTTCTCCCGTGCGATTAACAGATTTTATTTTGTATTTTTCCCACAAAGCGGATTGTTTTTTACTATGTAACCGCGTCTCTTGATTCTGAATTGCTGCATAGTCTGACTAAAATAAACCTGGGGTCTATCTCATTGGGACCTATACAGCTCCTTTTCGTAAAAATCATGTCAGGTGTGACAATCCCCATTGTCTTTCAATGAGCGCCAAACGCCATGACCTCGTCTGACAATTTTCTGTTGGATTAGACTCAAAATTGGATTTGGTGTGTTCTGGCCTTTAGCCTGTAGTTGTGGTCTCATTAACTTGAAGCACATTTGGAAGGTTTCCCATGATCCTCCCTGACCTCCAATTAGACAGAGTGTGAAACTTCTCTCCAACAAATAAACATTTTGCTGAAATCCTTTTAAATAGTGACAAAAAAAATGCTAAACTTCATTCGCCTAGATCAGAAATACATTTGTTACTTATTTTAAAGTGTTGAAAGTTATAAAAGGCTTGATAAAGTGATATTTATCCAAAAGAGAACAATACATAACATCAGGTATGAGGACAACTGACCCATTTCCCATTCACCAGAGTTACATAAACTTTAAATTAAATTGAATGGAGGTGAAGTGTTTTTATAAGATTTCTAATATCAGAGATTTTAGAGGCAGGCCGATATATTTTGATTAGGGTTCAGTAATACGGCTTAAAATATAAAAAAAACATTTCCTAAAGATTAATCATTAATCAATTTTCTTCTCATTTTAAGGTTCAAAATAAATTATTTATATTGCATTTTTTTTTTAAAACAATCACCCCTTCTAGGAGTTCTTAAAAAACTGTAATCACATGAACAATCGATCGATTAATCAACCAGCCTTCATTCCAATATAAATATTTTTAGCGGCGAAGAAATAACTAGGGTAAAAAAAATACAAAAGAAGAATAAAACAGACAAAAATAATATAACATGCACATAAATAAATACTTGAAAATATAAGTAATTAAAAAATAAAGTTGAAGATTATAAAGGACAAAAAAAAATAAATAAGGTAAATATTACAGAGGCAAATAATTAAAGAAGCCAATTAAGAGTTATATACATTTATGTTTCACTGTATAATTTAATTTCTACTTACATTTATTTGTTTATTGTATTTTTGGTGGCAATTAATTGTATGCTTATTTATTTATTGAGCATTTATTTATTTATTTATTTCTGTATTTATTTTTAAATATGGCAGAGTTGGTCCTCCATAGATATCAGACCGATTTCTGATATCAATATCTGATCGGTACATCCCAACTGTAAGTGAACCCGAATGAGTGAATTGGCTATTTTTAATACTCAGTCCTGGAATAGATGCAGAATTTGCCTCACTAAAAACTAAAGTTCACAGATTATACGGTGAAGCAAGCAAAGGTAAAACCAGTTTGACTACATAGAGGAAATATTATATCCACAAGCAGCCAGGTTAAGCCTCCATCCTTCACCTGCTCATGGTGTCGTCATCATCAGAGTCACAGAAACTGGTGGTCTCCAGCTCGCTGCTCATCACCGTACTGGAGCTCTCGTATCCTGCCAGGTGGCGCTCCAGGCGGCTCTGACCGTTCATGCGGGGGCCTTCAAATAAACAGAAGAAAAAAAGAAAATATTCTCAAGTTTTTTATTTGTTTCTGTTTTTGCGAGTGGAAAACATTCCACAGTAGAACATTCCTTGATTGTATCTCTCAGTGTTTGGAGGATGGAGGGAGGCCCAATCTGGATAAATCTCCGTGATAATGGACTGTTTTTGCGAACGCTGAGATGTGCAGTTTCTCACCGTGCTGCTCCACGTTCTCTCTGTGCCGGGGCCTCTCCCTCCTGAAGGAAACCACAGACTCGGTTTCAGTCTGCTCGTCCAACGTCTCCACGCTGCCCGTAGCATTGGGACTGCAAAGAGCCACACAGAAACTCAATATTTAAACTATTTTCTGTGGTTATTATAGCATTGTTTTGTTTTTTTTTTAGGTTATACTATAACCTGGAGGAGTTGTCTCCACACATTATGAGCCCGTCTTTAAACAAAGCGCACCTGATGGTTAGCTTTTAGTTACAGCCAATGATCCGGTTACCTGTCACCTCAATGAGGTTTTTCACTTCTAATACAAACATCTGATATGATCTTATCACATTACAATGAATCCAGAAACAGTCTGAAACTGAAGTGTTCATCTCCTGTGGCTTGAGTCTCTCAGAGAGGATCACATAACAGCAGATCCATCGGCGGCTCAGGTAGAAGCAGCGATTTGTTTTATAATGAAGACGAAACCCAATACAGACACAAAGGCAAATGTTGTGCTGGATGTTAAACCCAGAGAGGTAATTCCATCATAGTGTGAAGAAGGAGCCATTGTCTTCCACTTCAGTGTGTGTTTTTTTTTGCATCATGAAATAAGACTTCCTCCTATTTGTTTGTCTTTAATCTACGGTAAATAACAAAAATCATAAAAAAAATAAAATAAAATGGTTGCTACACATTAGATATCGCTCTGTATTATTGTTTTTGTAACCAAATTACGTCGGGGGGAGGAATGATGTCACACCCGACGTCCCAATGTTCCAGTAAAAACCAGTTAGATTTGCAGTTTGTTGTGCTCAGTGATAGGACTGTTTTACCATGGCACCTCCAGGATGTTTCCTCCACCCACAAATACACAAATTTGGAAAGTAGTTGTATTTAGACCCCTCAACTTGGACACCCCTAAATAAAATCCATTCCTCATGAGTTTACCGTTTCCCCTGCAGTGGCTCCTCCTCCATTTATGGGTCAAAATCATGACACATAATCAAGATTATTATTTATAAAACTATTGTGCAAATCAAATACACATACATGTATACTTTTTTGATAAAAAAAAAAAAAAGATTTGTTTCTCTTCTAAACATGGTACTAAATCAGAAACATATGTCAGAGTTTTACGGCGTCTGCGGTCTGAAGCATTCATAGACTCCTCTCTAGTCTGTGATCATTTCAGGTCTTTACTGTCATGTAAAGAAAGCTAAAAAAGAAGCTAATGGTGAACAAATTGCTCCCCATGCTCATATTTTTAACTATTCTTCATGAGGCTTAAGCAAACTTTCTTTTACTAAGGGTTTAAACACTAATATCACATTGATATTTACGCCCATTGCATTTGATTACCAAATTATGAAGGAAAAAAAGGAGTCCCAACATGTCTGCTAGCTTCTAACTTGCTTCACCAGACCTAACTAAATAAGCTAGGTGGTCCCCAACATATATTTTCCATCAGGGACAATCAGACAAAGTTAAGAATAAATTGACCAACAGATTATTGATTTCCAATTAAGTAAATAATTTAATAAAAAATTAATTTACCTATTGAATTTGTATTGTGAATTGATTCAAACACATTCCAGTTGCTCTAAATCGGTTAAATGTAATCTGACCTCATTTCTATTTCTTCAAGATAAACCTTGGTTCTCAAACACAAATCTATGCTGTTAACTGTGACATTATTTCATTATTTTATTGATTATGGATTTGGAACATGTTCACGATAACTTAGTTTAGTTGAGTTTCAGTAGTTTAGTCAAAAGTTTTTAACCAAAATTTTTTTTTAAATTGAATGATTTTTATCTTAAAAGTTATAGTGGAGGATCTTCGTGAATTTTTGAAAAGACCCTCCCCTCCACTTTAAAAACATTCACATGCACAACCCTGAACCTGCTCCCGAGAGGGATTGTCTATTCAACGCGTGCAAGAGCCCATTTCTCCTTGTGTTCGCTGTTTAATAGTTGCTGTTTGCATCGCTCATACAAGCTTACTTTCCAAAAGATTTGCAATTATCCCTCTATGTCAGACTCACCAAGTAAGTGAAAATGCGGACGTATGGACGTCATTACGTAAACATATCAACAGAATGACTGACAATTAGGAGGAAAAGAAGAAAAAGTATAGTACATCCTGTACTATACCTTAAAGATTTAAAAGGAAGTTGTTGTGAATTTATTTCATATATGTGCAGAGTTAACCGTCTAACCATTACTTGAGCTTGATTCACACTTTGACACAGCTAGTCAGACATGTGTTCAAAGGACAATACATAACAGTCCGAAGATTGTTTGATTATATAACAAAAGTGCCAAACCATTGAATGAAAGTATTTGATGAAGGTAAAATTGATGAAGTCTACAACCTCACAGTCCTTTCAAAACAATAAGATGAAAAACAAAGAGGATGATTAGAAAGCAGCACATAGTTTTTCATTCAGTACATCAGCTAAATATAAAGCTTTAGTTATGGAAGCTTTTGTTTGTCACATGGTGGTTCCATGCAAACCACAGCAGAACTAACAAACCCACCACTTGTAGCAGCTGCAAATCGAGACCTTTCAATGACAGTCATCGGGGGGGGGGACACTCCAAAGCTGTCTTTCTTACACAGTCAGTAGACAGGCTAAGGTTTGCTTAGTGCTTAGTCAGTAAATGCTTTTCTGTTCATTTTGTAGAGAGTTAACGTGCTTTTTCACTGCAAATCCGGTTTAATCCCAACCTTCAGCTCAACAATAATCATGTGACTGGCTGAATGTGAGACGTACAAGCAAATCTGCTTATATTCACCTCAGCTGGTTTTTATTCCGCGTAAAGCTCACTGTTGTCTGGACTCCAGAACAATCACGAATACAAAGAAAGGAAGGAAAAGCTGCAACAGGGAATTTAACTGCTGATTAATTCCCCCAGTAGCTAGTGGACAATGTCTTCTCTTACTCCCCCTTTTCTCTGCAGCTGGGCTGGGCTTCTGTAGGATCACACCCCCTCCTCTATCGTACATCTCAATGGGAATCTGAGGTTCTTCCACATAAATGCTCCGAATACTTCTACACATCCTTAAACCTCATGGATTTACAGAAGCTGCTCTTGCTTGGATGATAAAACTAAACCCTGTAGATTAAGAATATCATGTGATCAGAGGTCCTTAACATTTAGCAGTAGGAAGAAAAGTTATTTTGTTTTCCAACAAACCAGAAATTTCAATCCTAGTCTGACCTAAAAGCAAAGTTTAGCTAACATCATGTCTACCTTTGTAAGAATGGGACAGAAAAGGCTTATTAAATTCAGACCCCCCACCAAACAAATAGCTAATGGTTATTCTGGAGGATTTCTGACTCTAATTTCCCCCCTTTGGATTAGCTTTGAAGACTTCTCACTGCCTAAGCTCACAGAATTCACTTTTTAAATCAATGCTCTGACTTTGTAAAAACACACATTAGCTTGGCCTCAACAAATACATCTCATCATTCCTACTTTTAGGAGCGGCCTAGAAAAAAACTGAGAAGTTTTGTTAAGTGGACCTTAAAGGAAACTGAAATCTTTCAAAGCTTTTCGATCCAATCAGCAATAAAGTTCTGCTGTATTCTTCATACAGACAACCTGAGATTTATATATCGGGGTTTATACAGCAATGAATACTTTAGTGCTTTAAATGCTCTTAGAAACAATTTTAATAACATCAACAAGTACCCATGACCCTGTACCGTCGACAGGCTGCAGCCATGTCCTGAATTCCTCGTTTTCCAGCCACTTTAGCTTTTTTTTCCCGCCTTAAGCTTCTTTTCTGAACGTACAACTTTACGATCAACCGGAAGCAGTTCCTCGCTTATATTGCAATATAATATATTCGAATATAGAATAGAATAGAATTAAAGAATATGTGTATATAATATATGTGAAATTTTCTTTCTTAACATATTTAAAAAATGATAAAATAAAGCATTTTATATGCCAAGACAATCACACTTAATTATTTGTAATCCCAATTAAGGCCTTAATTTAAAAAAGAATAATTTAATGATTTTTAATGACCTGCAGAAACCCTGTATATTAATGGGCAAAACTAGTTTACACTAAACTTAAGTTCAGGGTCTTGAAATTCAGCATCCAGGTTACGTCTGACAGAGTTTATGTGAAAATAAACAAGTGCTTTGCTCACTGAAAGGAGGGAGGTCTGGAGTCCCCAATCCCCCCGGTCCTCTCTGCAGGCGGGGGAGGCAGGGGAGGCGGAGGTGGTGATGGCTGGGAGGCTGTTTCCACAGGGGGGACCACTGCAACAGGAGGCTCTGCAGCTGGAGTCTCTGATGATACCAACTAAAACAACAGACAGGGGGGGGAAAACTCAGCTCAGAGAAACAGGAAGATTGAACAGAACAATAAAACAAATGGAAACAAATCAATACACCCAGACAGAAAGTGAGGAGAGGGTGAGGAAAATCTGCAAGATGAAGGAAACGGCTTTGATGTCAATTACTTTGACATGAAAACACTCGACTCCTTTCAGGCAATCGTCTCAAGGGTGAACCGAAAAGCTATCCTACACTTAACCTGCCTCCCTTCATTATGCGGGGAAATCTGGCCACTCACACGAACAGCGACAATTAGGATGAAAGCCACACGGCATCAGGTTACAGGGCATATAAAAACTGACAGGAAAGGGAAGGAGCCAGGAAAATAGAAGGATTAATGGTTGTGATCCAGTCCTCTCATCACTTTATTGCTGCACAGCCCATGAAATATTCTGGGAAACACTTTCTTTATATTTCTCTTCATGTTTACAGCGAAGTAGCACTCAAAATCTAGATGTGATAAAGAGCATTCTTCTATAATTCAGCTCTGCCTGTAAAAGTAACTCCAAATCGGATTGATCAGCACATGTAGACAGACATCTGGGATCACATATCAGCTCATCTGCTCTGCAAGCTTTGTTCTTATTTTCCTTTAATGTTTTTTTTTTTTTCCTCATCTTATGGATTTAACAGATGCTTCTGCCTCAGACCTGCTTTTCTAGGCCAAGTCCCAAAGTTCTGCCTTTCTTCGGCTCCAAGCAGCAGGGTGGGGTAAAAAAACAGCTGGGAGGATAGGAAAATGTTACAACTGTACTTGGCAAATCACTTTACTGTATCTGTTCACAGGCTGTGCAACATAGAGCTAAGTTAGAGGAGGATGATGTAGATTTTTTTTTTCTCCTTTTAAATCTACACATCACTTCTTTGGTCTTCGAGATGACAGTTGTCATCTGCACAGCCCCACAATCCTGCACTGCAGAAAACTGTCAGTTTTTCTTAAAGTAGGTCTATTTTCCCCTTAATATTTTCGCAGGTAAGTCTATTTCCAAATGAATTAAAATGATTTATGGTTGAAGTAAAGGAAATAACTGTATTATCTTGTTTCAAGTGCATAGTATTTAATCATTTTTATTTTAACGGTCAGATCATCACTCAAATTAATACATCTTTATAAGTTATTACTTTTATATCAGTTTTTGCAGAGTCTTGCCTGTATGCTGACTTATTGCTAGAAAGTGGAAGGATAAATCATTCAGTATTCTTATAGGTACTGACTGAATCCATCAGTACCACATGTTACATATCCATGTAAAATCAATCTACAAAACACACAGCATCACATGCACAAGAGAGGGATGACGTCTAGGACTGCTGCTACGGTGAATGAAGCAAGCGTGGCTAAAAGAGGGCGCTCCAGAGTATGGCTCTATTGGCCAACGCGCTGACCAATGAGCTCAACTGACTGACTGTGACGTAGGAAGCGCCACAGGAAGCTGGTGGGGGAGTGTAAACAAACAGATTGTTGGTAAAACGGCAAATACGTCCTTCTTAAAAATGAATAAGCATAGAGCGTCTTCATGCTCACATTTCAATGAAAACACCAAGTATAATCCTTCCAAAACTGATTCCAAAGCTGAGTCAAACGAGAACTGTTCAATAGTTGTTGCCATCTTCCGTGTTGTGCTTTCTCCAGCATCGCATCATGCCCTCAAAACCCCGCCCACTTTACACCCAGAAATTCAAAACGCATCTCTGTTGTGATTGGCCCACAGTTCTAGGGCCTAGGGCATTGATTGAAGCTAGACCAAACGCACAGGCAAAAAATGACCTTGACCGCTGGCGGGTTGGGCTAGTTTACTAGGCTATAAAAAGATGTATTTTGATCGTGGTATTAATCTAGCTGCTGTTTACAGCCCACACATATGATGCGAATGAAGTGTGGAGGAGTGCAGACTGTTTCCTCCTGCAATCCCCCTTTAATACCACAACACTTCTAATACACCATCATAAAGTAGCTCTAAGTTAGAAGCACATTCAGTTGTCGTCTGGAAAACGTCAGATACATTGATATGCATTGGAGATAAGTTCTTCATAAGTTACGCATAAGTTATGCAGAAGTTACTCAAAGGTTTTGGTTAAGCTAGACACCACACATTATGAGTAACTTACACTTAACGTATGTCAACGATCAGACAACTTTCCTGTTACTTATGCCCCATGTATGAGCATAGGCCGGCATATTCGACGTACGTAGAAGTGTGTTAGCGTGCTTCAGCGCGCTCATAACCTATGCAAAACTGACTTATCCAACGTATGCCAGCGTTTTTGCCATATTTTTTGTATGTCAGGCATATGCTATGTAATTCGTGGGGCGTATGTTTTTATTAGTTATAACGTCAAACCGATTGAATATCGATTTTAATTGCAAATCGTATCCAATTGAAACAAAGAATTTTTGAATTTTTTGTACATTACCAGAATATCGACAAGGCTTCAATCAGAAAAAAGTTTGTCTTTTTGACAATTATTCTTCAACATCGCCGCATTCCAGGTGTTCCAGGTAGGATAATGTGGAGGGGACTGTGTGACAATGGCATCTTCAGCTGATCTATTAACTCTGTGCAAGTACTGAGAGTGTGAACTGATGAGCTGACATCAATGACTGTTAGACATGTAAAATGTCTCAAACGCCCATATGCTTGTGTTTATTTATAGCCTGGCTTTGAGGAAAACTAAAGGTGGAATTGAGAAGGCCTAAATAAGTCAATCAGACAATTTACAAACACAAGAAGTTACATAAACCATCTAAAGGAACTTCTGCCACAAAAAGAAACTGAAGCGGACAAGAGCCTCTCTACGAGGAGCCGTATTAAAACAAGGCGAAGGATCCGCAGCGGTGGACAATCAGAACAAAGTCTTGGATGCTACGGAGTGTTCTTTGGATCTAGCATGCTATCTCCAAAATATTTCACCAATAATTCATTTCTGCAGCTCAAAAGGTCAAAGGAGAGTCACTCAAGTTTTTATAGGAATGAGACGTAAAGAAAGCAGCCCAGAAATGGCCAACCACAAGGTCAGTGGTTTGTTGATTCAGAAGATACCGATGTATTTTTGATTCATTTCTGTTTAACAGTTTCTAATCTCTGTTTTTAAAATGTTTTAGAACCGTTTCTTTTTTAGTGGTGTGAGGGTTAGAGAAACAGTTTGGCTGATTCAGGTTCAGCCATTTTTTTACATTTCCAATGAAACTAAACACCGACCTTAAAGCCAAATCTGAATGTCTAATGTTTTACCATAAAATACTTAGATTCAAAGTGAACCCATTTTGGTTCAGTCTTTAAAACCTCTTTAAAAAAGAAAGAGAGATCAGCACATTTTTTACATCTTGAGACATATGTTGAAAATGTTTCTAACTTCTCACCCATGACACAACTCTGCCGTTAAAACAAGGCAGCTTGGCACCATCGTCGGAAATCTCTTCCTTCACAACCCTGGAAAAACAGAAAGGGAAAAGACAAAAGGTTAAAGCAGCAAGAATTACTCTTTTTCACAGCCTTAAAGTGATGCATTTGGCATCAGACCGTTACAGCTGAGTAGGATAGAGGAAATGCAGCGAATTAAAGCGTCTACAATAATCCTGAAACATCCACATAAACTGCTTTTTTTGTAACACTACTCAGCTTTATGAGTAAAATTAGACAGGAAATGGGGAAACATGTAGTATAGATCACAAACCCAGGATATATGCATCTCTGAGGCCACAGTAACGCTCATTAACCCTCATCAGCCTCACAGCGCTTTCTTTTCCACCATCATTATCCCCTTGGGCTTCATTGTATGTCAAATAAAACATTTGGCTCGTTTCAGCGTCATGAACCACTGCCATCAGCTAAAACGTCTTAATCATACTAGGAAGGTTTCTACAGACGGGACTAATCCATGTCCAGCCGCTGTGGACCCTAGGCGCTCTAAACAAGGCGCGTTCTCCTCATAGAGGCGGCGAGTTTCAGAAGCATCCCACGAATCGCCTGGTGCTCTGCTAAAAATACGCATCTAGGCTATTTTTGATGGAGGATGTGTCGAGCTGCACACAGCAGATGAAGGCAGGCAGACAGTCGGACGTATGGAAAGGGAGTCATTTCAAGCATGCAGATTTAATACTAAAGAAAAGAATCCCACACACTTATTTACATTTTTGTTTGTGAAATGATACGTTTATTCACTTTCTTTAGTAGTTGTAGCGCAGAGTTTTAATTTCATACCTTCAGGGGGATCTTTCAACGAAAAAAAACCTAAACACAGAACTGACAGTACTTCCACCTCCATCTTCTCTTTGTAACGAGAAAAACATGTGGCTTCATTAGTCAATAGTTTTCCCAAAACAGGAATTCAAGGCAAAACGCTTTTATCAGTTTATTTTCTCAGCGTCAACAACTGAGATGTATCTGAATGGTGCTGCTCTGGGTTTTTGTTAGCAGCTGGTTCTGTGGGAGAGGAGTAGTTAGCAAAACAGATTGTTGTGGACCCTGGTGGGAATCCGGACTACACACCCAAAGGTTTTTCACACAGTACAATAAATGAAACAGATGCATGTTAGAGGGACATATTGTTTTAAAGCTGGTTCTGATCCAGTCTTTAAAGCTTTAGGTTGCTAAAACCCACTTCACTGTCATTCTTCCTGCTGTTACATTCCTCACACTCAGCACCATCTGCTTTCTAATCATTTATCTTCCTCCAGCGGCGCCTTGATCATCAACCGACAGCACACAGACGAATATCCCGTAACTTTAACTGAACACCCCCCTCCACTCATTTTTCCTCGTGTAGACAGCCTACACACCCAGCAAATGGTCCCAGCACCAGTTCTGGCCTTCCTCCCCTCCCCTACCGCCACACACGAGGCTCCGGCCGACAGCTGGCCTCGTACCAGGGCAAATGAAAACACACACTATTACCATTATCCAAGAGGAGGGGGGAGGAAAATTACCCCAGCTTTGATTGGACAGCTGACTCTGAGGCAGTTCGGAGCAGTCGGCTTGGTTGGGATGTAAAGACTGGTCTTTGGTTTGACGTTGAAAACGTGTGCAAACATACAAGACAGAAAAATTCTTACATTTCGAACCTCATCGCACCTAAAAACAAAACTGAGGTAATAACTTTCAGACCAGTGAGCTCACAGCTTCCCCTACTACAGCTAGAAACCACTGATTATGGCTGAAATAAAGGACTAATGCTCAAGCAGGATCTAGAAAAACTTTTTCATGCATTTATCTTTATTTGAATTGATCAATGCAACAGTATCTTCACAGGTTTGCCTAAAAGGTCCATCAGAGAGCTGCAGCTGATCCAAAACGCTGCTGCCCATGTTCTCACTAGAACTAAGAAAGTAGAGCACATCAGACAGGCTCCCTGTAGCTCAGAGAACAGACCTTAAAATCATTCTGTTAGTCTATAAATCACTGAAAGGATCAGAATCTCAATACATTTGATGTCAGTGATCAACCCCCCCAGACCACGCAGGTCTTCTAGTTCCAGCCTACTCTGTACACCTGAAACTAGAACCAGACATGGCGAAGCAGCATTAAGTTCCTATGCTCCACTTATTTGGAACAAACTCCCAGAAGACTGTAAAAGTGCTGAAAGCCTGAGTTCCTTTCCGTCAAAGTTAAAAACCATTTGTTTAGACGTGACTAAGACTGTTAAAGTTATACTAAATGGAGTATTATTAGCTTAAGGTTATCTTCCAACTGTTTTATTTAGCATCTGCTTTTATTATCTTTATTTTGCTTTTATTTTACCTCTATTTTATTTTTTTTTTAATTCATGTAAAGCACTTGGAATGGAGTTTGTATAGAATTATGCTGTATAAATAAACTTGTGTTGCCTTTTCTACCCGCTTCATTTTCTGCTCTATTTCTGTGCTTTGCATAAAAAAATAAATAAATAAATAAATATGTAGGTTCAGTCCTAGAGTAAGAAAACTAATAATTAGAGATTTTTATCTCTTTTACTCTCATCCGATTCTGCAAAGTTTTTAAAAAGTTGTATAGAGAAATATCTATTATTTCCCAGTACAAAATGCATGAAACATTAAGAGATCTTCAGCAAGAAGGTCCTGGGTTAGTTCTCCCAGTGCAAGCTAGATTTTCCCAGCGTACCCAAGTTTCCTCACACAGACCAAAAACAACTCAACTACTTCCTGAACTTAAGCCAGCACCTTTTTTTCCTGTTCTTCATTACTGGACAAACTGAATAATCCAGGTGCGTGTGTGACCTCAGTAACCATGACCAGGATTGCCACGTGCTGAGAAACATGAGCTAAAAGTAGAGTTCCATTGCTAACAAGGAAACAAGATTTATGATAAACACTTGTGAGTAGAAGGCTGACTATTACTTCATCTGGATCATAATCTGTCAGATTTTCAAAAGAATCAGCAGATTAGAACAACCAAAGGAAAAATGCTGGACTATCAAATTTTCAGAATATAAACAATTATAACTAACGTTTAAGCTCAAAATTGTCATCATACTTCTGTTAGTGGTTTTGGGTGCTTTTGTTTTTCTATTTTATGTTAACCAACAAACTTCTACAGAATGGAAGTAAGATGAATGTTCTGGAGCATCCAATCCAGAGTCCCAACTTTAATCTGGGAGAGGATCAGTGGAGGTTGCTGAAGATAAACTGTGATGTCCCAGAGGATGAATCTGAAGGTATAAATATAACAAGCATGCAGGCTGTGGACAAATGATGCCATTTGAAATGAAGAACTTGGACCTCATGTTGGAACCTGCAGCATTCAGGTTCTACATTAGGCACCGATTAGCACATTATTATGCATTTTTAGGTTCTTAAAGTACAGAAAATAAGACTTAAGGAATATTATTGTTTGCTTAATAAAAAGAGGATAAAAGCCTAAGTTTTTAGTTGGGTTTTATGTGCCAACTTTATTTGTTTGGTTATGTTTTATTTAAACAATTTTACTCTTATATTTAATTAAAAAGGTTTTTCGCTGTTATCGCCTTAAAGAAGTTGGACAAATTAGTACAACTCATCCAATAAGTTGGTACCAATGCAGAGAACTCACCAAAAGAAATCACATTACAGAGGTTTTAGGGAAATGGACAGTTAACAGAGATGCTACACATTTTAAATACATTCATTTAGTTCCCCGAGTTCTTTTCGGTAACTTTCAAAAAATTTAGGCTTTGTTCACACTGCAGGCCTTGATGGTCAATTCCGATTTTTTTGTGAAATCTGATTTTTTTGCGTTGCCGTCCACATTTCAAAATATATGCGACTTGTATGTGATCTCCTGTGTGAACTGCAGTCATACAGCTTAAGTGTCCCGCATGCGCAGTAGAGGACGCAATGACGTCACAGGCCGTCGTGCTTCGTGTTTACGGAAGTAAACATGGACGTAGTACCGGAGCGTATCTAGCGATCTTTCCAAACCTTAAAACCTCAATCATTTTAAGATGGTTAAACATAAACACTGCTTTCCACATCATCATCTGCCATGGTGTGTGTTTTTCTTGCCGCTTCTATGTAGCAAGAAGCAGAATAGTGACCTTTGTCGGGTATTAATGACGTTCTGGTCAGATGAATGCGACCTGGCCGCATTTGAAAAGATCAGATTCATATCGGATTCAGGACCACATAGCCAAGTAGCCTGGGTCGCATTGGAAAAAAATCGGATCTGTGCTGTTCAGACAGCCATGAAAAGATCAGATACAGGTCGCATATGGGCAAAAGAATTCTGATTAATATATAGAGATAGATAGACAGATATTCCTGGAGCAGAGTGTGCTGGAGTTCATGAACTGCATTGTGCCCACTCCATGCAATCCAGTTCTCTCTATGATCCTTCTCTCCAAACACATAGTTTCATTTATTTATTTATTTTTTTTACTTTTAACAAGTCTCTCCATTGAATGGAGCAATAATCGGCGCAAGGTGACTTTCTGTGTAGAAGCTACCAGTTACCATTGGCTGACAATTGCAAAGGGGATTTTGATTGTCTTTTTTTTATTTATTTACAGTCAATTTACTTGTTTATACCCAAGGGCAAACGCTNTTCTGTTAGTCTATAAATCACTGAAAGGATCAGAATCTCAATACATTTGATGTCAGTGATAAACCCCCCCAAACCACGCAGGTCTTCTAGTTCCAGCCTACTCGGTACACCTGAAACTAGAACCAGACATGGCGAAGCAGCATTAAGTTCTTATGCTCCACTTATTTGGAACAAACTCCCAGAAGACTGTAAAAGTGCTGAAAGCCTGAGTTCGTTTAAGTCAAAGTTAAAAACCATTTGTTTAGACGTGCCTAAGACTGGTAAAGTTATACTAAATGGAGTATTATTAGTTTAAGGTTATCTTCCAACTGTTTTATTTAGCCTCTGTTTGTATAGAATTATGCTGTATAAATAAACTTGTGTTGCCTTTTCTACCCGCTTCATTTTCTGCTCTATTTCTGTGCTTTGCATCAAAAAAAATAAATAAATAAATAAATATGTAGGTTCAGTCCTAGAGTAAGAAAACTAATAATTGGAGATTTTTATCTCTTTTACTCTCATCCAATTCTGCAAAGTTTTTAAAAAGTTGTATAGAGAAATATCTATTATTTCCCAGTACAAAATGCATGAAACATTAAGAGATCTTCAGCAAGAAGGTCCTGGGTTAGTTCTCCCAGTGCAAGCTAGATTTTCCCAGCGTACCCAAGTTTCCTCACACAGACCAAAAACAACTCAACTACTTCCTGAACTTAAGCCAGCACCTTTTTTTCCTGTTCTTCATTACTGGACAAACTGAATAATCCAGGTGCGTGTGTGACCTCAGTAACCATGACCAGGATTGCCACGTGCTGAGAAACATGAGCTAAAAGTAGAGTTCCATTGCTAACAAGGAAACAAGATTTATGATAAACACTTGTGAGTAGAAGGCTGACTATTACTTCATCTGGATCATAATCTGTCAGATTTTCAAAAGAATCAGCAGATTAGAACAACCAAAGGAAAAATGCTGGACTATCAAATTTTCAGAATATAAACAATTATAACTAACGTTTAAGCTCAAAATTGTCATCATACTTCTGTTAGTGGTTTTGGGTGCTTTTGTTTTTCTATTTTATGTTAACCAACAAACTTCTACAGAATGGAAGTAAGATGAATGTTCTGGAGCATCCAATCCAGAGTCCCAACTTTAATCTGGGAGAGGATCAGTGGAGGTTGCTGAAGATAAACTGTGATGTCCCAGAGGATGAATCTGAAGGTATAAATATAACAAGCATGCAGGCTGTGGACAAATGATGCCATTTGAAATGAAGAACTTGGACCTCATGTTGGAACCTGCAGCATTCAGGTTCTACATTAGGCACCGATTAGCACATTATTATGCATTTTTAGGTTCTTAAAGTACAGAAAATAAGACTTAAGGAATATTATTGTTTGCTTAATAAAAAGAGGATAAAAGCCTAAGTTTTTAGTTGGGTTTTATGTGCCAACTTTATTTGTTTGGTTATGTTTTATTTAAACAATTTTACTCTTATATTTAATTAAAAAGGTTTTTCGCTGTTATCGCCTTAAAGAAGTTGGACAAATTAGTACAACTCATCCAATAAGTTGGTACCAATGCAGAGAACTCACCAAAAGAAATCACATTACAGAGGTTTTAGGGAAATGGACAGTTAACAGAGATGCTACACATTTTAAATACATTTATTTACTTCCCCGAGTTCTTTTGGTTAACTTTCAAAACATTCAGGGTACGTTCACACTGCAGGCCTTGATGGTCAATTCCGATTTTTTTGTGAAATCGAATTTTTTGCGTTGCCGTCCACACTTCAAAATATATGCGACTTGTATGTGATCTTCTGTGTGAACTGCAGTCATACAGCTTAAGTGTCCCGCATGCGCAGTAGAGGACGCAATGACGTCACAGGCCGTCGTGCTTCGTGTTTACGGAAGTAAACATGGACGTAGTACCGGAGCGTATCTAGCGATCTTTCCAAACCTTAAAACCTCAATCATTTTAAGATGGTTAAACATAAACACTGCTTTCCACATCATCATCTGCCATGGTGTGTGTTTTTCTTGCCGCTTCTATGTAGCAAGAAGCAGAATAGTGACCTTTGTCGGGTATTAATGACGTTCTGGTCAGATGAATGCGACCTGGCCGCATTTGAAAAGATCAGATTCATATCGGATTCAGGACCACATAGCCAAGTAGCCTGGGTCGCATTGGAAAAAAATCGGATCTGTGCTGTTCAGACAGCCATGAAAAGATCAGATACAGGTCGCATATGGGCAAAAGAATTCTGATTAATATATAGAGATAGATAGACAGATATTCCTGGAGCAGAGTGTGCTGGAGTTCATGAACTGCATTGTGCCCACTCCATGCAATCCAGTTCTCTCTATGATCCTTCTCTCCAAACACATAGTTTCATTTATTTATTTATTTTTTTTACTTTTAACAAGTCTCTCCATTGAATGGAGCAATAATCGGCGCAAGGTGACTTTCTGTGTAGAAGCTACCAGTTACCATTGGCTGACAATTGCAAAGGGGATTTTGATTGTCTTTTTTTTATTTATTTACAGTCAATTTACTTGTTTATACCCAAGGGCAAACGCTNGGAGGAAGCAGTGACTAGCATAAACCTACATGCTAGGCTACAATGAGAAGGAAGGAAAACTGCGTTTCTTTATCGAACTTTTATCGACTCTCTTTTTTTCTATTGCGCCACACGTCTATCGATCGATATATATCGTTATTGAATTATCGCCCAGCCCTATTCTGGTCAGATGAATGCGACCTGGCCGCATTTGAAAAGATCAGATTCATTTCGGATTCAGGACCACATAGCCAAATAGCCTGGGTCGCATTGGAAAAAACAACGGATCTGTGCTGTTCAGACAGCCATGAAAAGATCAGATACAGGTCGCATATGGGCAAATAAATTCTGATAATATATAGAGATAGATAGATGGATATTCCTGGAGCAGAGCGGGCTGGAGTTCATGTACTGCATTGTGCCCACTCCATGCAATCCAGTTCTCTCTATGGTCCTTCTCTCCAAACACAAAGTTTCATTTATTTATTTTTTTTTACTTTTAACAAGTCTCTCCATTGAATGGAGCGATAAACGGCGCAAAGTGACTTTCTGTATAGAAGTTACATGTAGCACTGTACCACTATCTAACAAGAGGAGGAGGTACACGCTTTCCTAAGACCCGCCCTCTTCTTCTGATTGGCTAATACTGTTAGTTTCAATGCCCTCCTTTGTTACCATTGGCTGACAATTGCAAAGGGGATTTTGATTGTCTTTTTTTTATTTATTTACAGTCAATTTACTTGTTTATACCCAAGGGCAAACGCTACGAGCAGGAAATCCGGCCTGTGGCCGGAATACTTTAATCCCTGCACATATGAGCAATAGTTTGTGGTCTGCTGTAATTTCATTATCTGTAATGTGATTAACTAGCTGCCCCAGTGGATGCCCAGCCTTCATATAGATGATAATGGGAACTTCAGAAAACAATGGAGAGATTAATTATTTGCAATAAAGGAGCAAGAAAATTATTAAATAAGGCAGCCATATAAAGCGTATTATTATTCTGAGGAAAAGTTAAATACGTCCATCGAACAAAACACTAATCACAACAATCATTTTTTTCCCCCCACACGTTACCATAAAACCTTCAGCCAATTTAATTCTAAGATGTAAGATTCAAAGCCAATTTACTAAAGCCAATCAGCAACAATCATATCAAAGCTTCCCATCCTCCTAATGTCAAGCAGCTCTAATGTAGTCCCAGAGAAAAACACGCAGTCATCAAAGCTATGATGGAGCACTTAGATTGCTTTAACTTTTACTTCTGCAGATTTTCTTAAATTAGGATGCAGATTTTAGCTACTTTGCATTTGGCTTCATTTTACAAGATTAAAAAAATACAACAAAGACAAATCTTACTGAATAGCAGCACAGGATACTTAACAAGTGGTGGGAAATTGATGAATGGTTTTCAACACTTTTTGCAGAACTGCCTTACGCTGCGATTCTTTAGGGTAAAGCCTCTAGCAGTTCTGCATAATGCACAGAGATTATTCTTATCCTTTTTTTTATGTGATTGCACGGTATCTATATTCAAAACTTATTTTGCTCTTCCTGTACAGTACTTATATTTTAAATTTTTTCTCCACTTTATCCTGTCCTTTTTTAAACACTTTTCATGTCTATACTAGGGCTATCAGGCGCTTAAAAATTATCTAATAAATGTAGGAGTGGAATAATCTATAATTTAAATAATTAAATCAACTAATTTATTAATCAATTAATGGTTAAATGGAGTATAGAGACTCTAAAACATGTTTTTAGCTGACAGAGCGACCCACTTAGAGCAGCAATTATACAAAATGTATTTATTTAAGATAAACTTTTTCATCTGTCAACATGCTCTATCAAGATCCCCACAAGAGGAAAAGGTTTAGTTTCACCTACTTTCATTCTTTGAAAAAAAAGTCCCTAAGATACCTTTTGGTATATGATTATTAATCGATTAATTGAAAAAAAAAATCAACAGATTAATCGATTTGTAAAATAATCGTTAGTTGCAATCTAATTGATCGAATTTTAATCTCATATGCGCTAAAGCAGTTCAGGGGAACAATTGTCCTAAGGGTCGCAGTCCTTTAAGTTTTCCACGCACCCCTGCTCAACCACAGCCTACTAAGATCTGTACAGTGGCTCCTTGGTTAGAACTTCCCCCAACATGTTTTCCATTTATATATGTCAAACTGAAGACGCTTCAATTATAAGGTAATTGGTTTTTTACAATAATTACAAATCACTTGCTATGGTTGACAGTCCTGTCTTCATTCATTTAGATGTCAAATTTGCAGTTCAAAGGCTCTTGTAATGCCTTGCTCCCCCTGAGTCGCATCCGTTACGTCCACAACGCGCTTTGGCCAGTGATACAGGTGGAAAATGACAACATGTCTTCTGTTGATGTTGGAAAACAGCTTTATGTGCATTACACCCACAACCTGCCCGGGGTCATTCAGTGGGCCAAATATGAACTGTTCATGCATTGAACTGGCACTCTGAATTAATCATGAATATTTTTTTTTATTACACATTCATTTGGAGTGCAATTAATTAATCTAATTGACCGCCCTAGTTTTCGTTCCCCTTTTTCTGCCAGCATTGTCCTTTATTCGATCAATCTTCCCCTAAAAACAGATCAGCTTTCTCAGCTGTAGAAAGCATCCCCAGAGCATGATGCTGCCCCCTCCATGTTTTACCCTTATAGCTTTTGGATGAATATCTAGTGAAGGAAATGCTTTAATGTGTCGTTTCCATTGCCTTTTTTAGGTTTTAAACTAAAGAAAAATATAAACCATTTGCAAACAGCGGACGTAAATTAAAATTTTTTCCCTTTTTTTGTTTATTTATGTAACAAAGGACAAAGTTTTCAACTTATGGCAAGAAAAACAGACCTAAAGAATATTACTTTTTATCATTTTTAACCTTAGTTATTAAGAGGAACCATCTGTAGGTATGTGACTGCAGGTTGCACCGCCCTGGGCTACATTTATGGACTGTCAGAAGATAAGAGGATTCCCTCACATCAGCTGTGTTTCTCTGCAGCTCCTCCACAAAGAACATCAGTTCAAGATGGGTAAATATGCTAAACATAAATACACAACTGCACACTATTCTAACATAAATACACAACTGCACACTATTCTGTGTTCTACTACAGAAAAAAACAACATAAATGTCATTATCTTTGACTATGCATGCTTCTTCATTACAGATTCTGCTGCCATCTGACAAGGAGGGGGAAAAAAAACTATTATAAAACTACAATGCATTTAAGTGAAGCCCTGAGGGTCTCACTGGGTGAATAAACCACAAACACACATTCCTCTGCAAGAAAATGCACAGCAGCCACACAGGGGAGGGATTAATTGATAGAGGAGAGGTGGAGGGACAGAAAGAAGCCAGGGAATGAAAGGATGGCTGGCAGGCCAAAGTGTTGGAGAAGTAGGGAGGAGGGGGGAAGAAAACTCTGGCTTCAGTCCTGAGGGAAAGAAGGGGCAAGGATTTCACCAGATGATGGAGGAGGGAGGGAGGGATGAGGATTAGGGGTAAAAAAGAAAAAGCAGCAGAGACAGGGAATGCCTCCTATTGTGATGATGATGATGATGTTTAGTGAGAAATGTCCCAAAACCTACAGGAAGCCAATGATGTTAATCAGCAGTCCTTGTGTAGAATGATTGTTTTCACTGCAGATTCGGTTCCTGATCATGCATCAGGTTCACTTTGATCAAATAAGATTTTTGTACTTTTCATGCAATGCAAAAAAAACTTTAGAGAGTAAAATCAGAGCAGCTCACCCAAAGTCTTGGTCCATAGACTTAAAGAAGAATTTGTAGTTTGGCTTGTTGAGGACCTGTTTAAAATCCAGCAGGGTGATATTTTCTGCAGCTATGGGGATCTTCACCAAGTACGGGGTCTCCTCTTCGTCGATGTGATAAATTATTTTGGTCTCCGCCATCTCTGCGCTGGTAAAGCTGGACGTTTTCCCGGACACAGAGAGGAGGGGGGCTCAGCTAGGTAGCTAGCGAGATGAAGCTCTGACGGAGGGGGCCGCGGAGATTTTTTCAGCACGAGCTCACGGGACACAAAGCTGTGGAAAAGTCCTCCTAAACCTCCGTGGACGATTTTTCCCTCCTACCGACGCTCATTCCCTCCGTTACCGAGGGGCGGAAAACGGTAAAAACACGCTACATCCACACGGCTAAAACTTCCAACAACTTTTCCCCCAACAAAAACATAAAGAGGCGGAGGGAAAAGGGGAGGGGGGGTCTAGGAACGTTTCACCGCTTGTTGCGGGCCAACGCGGCGTGTGACGTCATGACGTTGCCCCCAAAGTTTTCTTTTTTACGTGCTGTCCCAGGCTCTCTTCACCAGGTAGAGAGCTCAAGGAGTGCTAAGCATAAAAAAAATATTTCTTACAGTTTTGATTTTCTTATATATATATATATATATATATATATATATATATATATATATATATATATATATATATATATTCTTTTTTTTGAAAGTTAAGTTTCTGTTATGTTTATATCAGTAATAATTCAATTTATAATCAGAAGCCTCCTGTCTGCAGCACTGTCTGCGGTCACCTTCAGTTTGGGAGAGGTGCAGCAGAGTGTCTGCGGAGGGGCAGGGACGTCTCTGCGTTCATCCCCAACACACATGCAGAGGACCTAATTTCAGCCTTTACTTCTCAATGCGGCCAACCCGGGTTCATATCAGACCTGTGTTCCTTTGCCGCATATTTCTCCCCCTCTCTCGTACCCCCTTTCCTGTCAGCCTACTGTCTGAAAAATAAAGCCATTAGTGCGGTAAAAACTCAAAAAAACAAAGAAAAAAAGGAAACACCTACTCATATCTTGGTTTATTGTGTGATTGTTTAATGTTACGTCATAGTGTGCATAATGGGATGAAATGATAAACTGATGCTACTACCATTTTCACTGGCGAGTCGGGTTGCCCGTGGGATGGCCAGGGCATTGCACAGGTTGGCCATGGCCACCCCTGGCCACCCCCTGTTGGTGCCACTGGGGTCACTGAAAAAAATCTATTTTATTGTACATTTGAATTATAGAATTTTAAAAAACCTTTTTTGAAAAATGTCTTTTAATTGTACATTTCATGTATTAAACACAAATGTATTATCAAGTACTATTTCTAAATGAATATTTATAAAAAAAACTATTTATAAATCTCATTATAAATATCTTTCCTAATCACACATTTAAAAAGGAAATATTTTATTCTGTTTTATCTTTTCATTTACCCTCTCCATTTACCTTTTCCCCTTCTGGTCCCTGAGCATACTGAAAACCAGATAATCAAATCGCAGTTGATGTAACCAGCTCTCTCACTGGTTAGACCGCCACACTTAGTTTAAAAATGGATTAATAAATACAATTTACAAACCCTCTTTATTAATTCAATTTAAATTTTGCAATTAGAAAACACCTTAAAAAATGGATTTCTAATAGTATGATTGAAATTTTTTTGTTTTTGTTTTTTCAGTGACTCTCCTGGTCCTCTGTATTCTCAGGGTTCTTCTGTGGAAAAGTAAAAGAAAAAATCCTCCTTGTTAAGGCCTATGTTCTTCAAAGTTTCTGCATTTTTTATGCAAATAAAATATTGTACTATATTTATAAATGTATTGTATTTGTTTAATAACACTTTTAACGAGAGAGATAAGGAAAGGTGCATTTTAATGTTAATGAATGTTGAATTTAAATGAAAATAATAAACGTCAGAATGGATTTGATCTTTTTCTACATTCTCATCTTAATTTTTAAAATAGTTTAAAATTCAGCTGAAATGTTAATAATGAATATTATATTTATAAAAATGGTGTCAAATGATTTCTGCTAAATCTGCCTATCTTGAACAACTGAACACTTCTAATAAAAAGAAATATAAATACATACAGACACAAAAAGGGTAAGTGCACAGGATTAACTAACCATTATGGAATCTAAGGGCCTACAGAAAACTTCTGCTTATTTTTCATCCCAGGAACTATTTTACAAATTAATAAAAGGACAAAGGGAAGATATATGTGTTGCTGTAGTAATAATTATGATTATAATATGAAAAAAAAAAAACTGTTTTACACTGCTGTACCTTTTGACATTTGGGTAGGTAAAGCAGAAATCGTTAGCAGAACAGTTATCGTAGAATTACATCCTGTGTAATAACATTTTTAAACCTCGCTTGTAATTAAACAAAAGGTTTCTCTAACCAGCCACTTAATTAGGTACTGCTTGTTATCACAGATAGCATTGAGCACTGTATTGTTTGCTGTACCCTATGAGGTTTTTAAAGTTTTTTTTAGAAATAGCTATATTATTACTGAGATTTTCCTGCACAACCTTAACTTAGATTTACAGAGAAAATATCCAGTGTACAGTAGTTGTTTGGACAAAAAGGAGCTTTTGTAATGGGGGGAGAGGGGAATGGACAAACTGGTTCCAGTGGATAGAGCGACAACAGACGTTCATATAATTACCCTCATTACAACCAGATTATGTAGAGACCATCTTTCAGTTTTCACTCCTGTCGGCTGGGAATGGAAAACTGAGGTAGCTTGCACAGATTCTTACTTAAAATCGGACCATGAAAGTTTGGAAAAAAATACTCCCTGGTCAACTGAGTCAGAATTTCATCCACGATATTCAGATGGTAAACCACATTTAAGCGATGATCATCAGGTTTTTTCTGTAGTTCAGGCTGCTAGTGGTGCTGGCTATTATGGTGCGAGCACATGGCGCAGTAACTCTTCAGCAAATATTAAACATCTTTTAAGCATCACAGCCTTATGACCGACCATCCCTATAAGAGAATGTAGCCATTTTATTATGGCCATAGAAAAGAACATGAAAACTGGTATTTTGTTCTTTATCATCTGATTTATTAATTTATTAATTTAACCTTTATTTTTTCCAAGAAAGAAATCCATTGAGATTTGGAATATCTTTTACAAGGACGTCCTGCCCAACAAGTAAAAAAACATACAAGGTACAAGACAACGTGCAAACATAAACATTATTCATAAAAGTAACAGTTAAGTTGAATTATTTACATTAAAATATAAAGAAATAAAACATAAAACGCAATAAAAAAATTCATGAATAAATGTTACAGGTGCAAGAACAGTTTTTAGTTTTTGTTAGATAAAGGAGTAAGAGGCTCTAGCCTCAGCTTTCCTTACTCCGTTATGCACACAGGGTACCTTAAACTACAGCCAGCTACTGGACCTGAGACTGTATGTGTTCTGGAAAAGCAAAATCAATAAATATATGATGGTAATTTTACTAAAATGGCTTTGCATATAAAATATACCAATCCTCCATTCTTCAAAATTTAGTGAAGTAAATCCAGCAAGAGTATATAAAGTACAACGGTGAGTCGTATGGGAATAAACCTGTGATATACCTCAGAGCAACATGGTAAATCGGCCCATTTTAGCTAAAGTAGTTGGACAAGCAGCATAGATTGTTTCTCATTAGTCTAACTGTGATTTAAAAAAAAATTGCATGCTTTTCTTTTTAAACAAATATGCAATTTGTTGTTTAAAATAAGGGTCTTTGTCTAGCCAAATACTAATGCATCTACAACTTCTATGGTATTACCATCCAGGGCTTTAATAGGTGGGATAATACAGCAGAATTATAAGAAACAACATAGCTTTGGTTTAACTGGCATTGATGACCAGCTGTGACTCACAAAGAGCCTTTTGAAAGCTGATAAAATCAGGCTGATTTAGCGTGAACTGCATCTAGAGAGGGTCCAAACGAATATAGAATTGTATCGTCTGCATACATACGGTAAGAGGAGAATTTAAGCTGATCACAGAATTTGATCTGAGCTCAGCAGAGCAGCTTTATGATGGCAGTGGTGGACAGTGACAGAGTACATTTAATTGATTACTATACTGAAGTACATTTCTGATATCTTTACTTCACTTGAGTACATTTCTAAGAAGCTAGTTGTTACTCGTTCCTTTTGGCTCAGCTTAACTTTGCAACCCACTGTTGCTGTTTTTCTCTCTTGAAATGCAATTGGCCACATTATGTCTCTCACAAAGTTCCTCCTTAAGAACAGATATCCTCGATGTTTTAGTAATCTCTCTTTTTCAACACACCTGGGTCAAATGTTAATTCATTAGCAAACAGATGTGAAACCTTGACATGCTGAGGATGTAGTAGCACCTCCAGGGAGAAGAACTAAAACCTGCAGCCTTTGAGGACTGAATTTGGACTCCACTGTTTTAAAAATGCAAATACATTCCACTATGTGAGAAACTCAGGGTAGATATTATTTGTAGTTTATACATTTTATTAAGGCGTTACTCTTTGCCATGTAGCCAAGTTGTTCAGTAGGATGAGTTCTCAAAGCATAGTTCTAGTTTCTTTTTAGAAGTAGATTCATCAACCTTAAACCTCTTTTCCATAGTGAATGTCTGAGGAGAATCAAGGCACTTCTGCTTCCCTTCTTTGTGTGTTTAAAAAAAAAGAAAAATCAGAATAGCTGTCCTTATTTTTTGTGGCACCTTAATGCTAAAGTTCTTTACAGGTATTGTAGAATTGGTAACAGGTGGTTCTAGGCATCAATACATCAGCTGGTTTCTGAAAGTACTTTTGAATACTTAAGTATTTTCAAAAGTAATTACTCTGAAGTTGAACTTGAGATTTTTGACTGAGCAACTTTTACTTGCAGTTGAGTAAGAGTATCAATACTTTTACTCAAGTACTATAATTGAGTTCCTCGTCCACCACTGTGTGAAGGAATGGAAAATCTGCACCATGGATGTGCAACAGACCTGTCCAGGTACTATATTATGGAGATAGGCACCAGCACCCCTCTTGACCCCGCTTGGTATAAGCGCGACGGAAAATGGATTGATGGATGGACGTGCAACAAACAGGTTTGTAGCAACTTTTGGATAATATCATGTGTAGCAAGATTTCTAAGGAATGTTTCTGGCACCTTGTGAATCCAATAAAGTGGGCGACTATACAAACAACACACTAGAGGGAGCTCTTCCTCCATGTAAAAAGAATGTAGCAAGAACAGCAATCATCTACTCTTAGGACATTTCAGTTTCTCACAGTCTAAATAGAAACAACTTTAAAATAGTCTTTATGAGTATCTGTTATTGAAGTAACCGGTTAGAAATGCCTGTTAAAGAAATGTGGGCCAAACACCACGCCGACCACACAGGTGATCACAAACAGCACCCAAAAGATGACGGCCAGGAGCTGCACACACATCAGGGTCCTTCTGCTCTGTTGAATGACCCCCTCCTCGCTCACCAGGCCAGGAGCCGTTCCATACGGCCTGTCTGGATGCATCTGCTGGACCTGCAGGCTGACTGTGGGCATGATGATATAGCGGCTATCACTGCTGTTGCTGTTGCTGTTGCCGCCCTCCAACGAGAGCATTACCCGCTGTGTAACCGTGGCCACGTGGGTGGCAACTGTGGCAGGCATCCGGAAGGCCACCCGGGGTAGCCTGGACATGATTTGAGAATTGCAGGGTAAAGCAAGGGCATTTCCGGTATGGAGAGGGGTTAAATGGCGGCATAGGGGACAGGGGATGGCTTGTGCGCTGCCGCCAGGGTCAGTGGGGTCACAGGAGTTGAGCTGGATCCTCTGCAGGCATTCTGTGCAGAAGACGTGGAGGCACTCAAGCATGCGGGGGCTTTTGTTATACTGGTTATACTCCTGGTAGCAGATTGGACATTCCAAATCCATGGCCTCCCCAGGGCCAGTGGTGGGGCAGAGAGCTGCAGCTGATTCTCCCTGCTGAGACCCTGGGACAACATCCCCCAGCATGAGGACTTGACAGAGCTGAACTTTAGGGAAAGATTTGGATGATTTTATTTTTGCTTTTTGCTTTTTTTTTTCACAAAAGCTGGGAAGATCTGAAAAGAGAAAAAAAGGTCAAGAATAAACTGTTTTTCCAACTGAAAGAGTTCCAGGAAATTAGGCTTTTTGTAACCAGCATCTGTTCCCTCCTTAATAACCTCTTTGTTTGTACAAGTTAAATGAACAGATTCAAGTCATGAGTTACGGCATTTCCCCACTTAAAGCCACTCCTTCATGCTGTGTGTGCATGACTGCACAGCATGCGGGAAGCAAAAGGAAAAAAAAAAAGATATGTGAAAGAAGCTAATAAGTCACTATATTCCTTTTTCTACATGTTTATCTGTGCCAGAGCACGTTCGCTGATTTTTGGTTAGGTCATTCAAAGGAGCTTTCTGCTGACTGAGTGAACATCAATAATCAGGGGAAGTACATAGAATACGACAAAGCCATGAAAAGGGAATTTACGTATTTTAAAAAACCCCACAAAAAACCTAGATGGATAAATTACAGGAAGCAAGAAATGGAAATTATTATTATTGTTAATTGGGGAACCAACTTTTCAAGTTCATCTGAAAAGTTTGGGTTTTCCAGTAAAACAGAATGTGTTCAGTTTTGCTTCTTTGATTTTAACCACAGATCCCACTAAAGATCATATGTTTACTCTACAATGTGACTCTGTATCATATATTTTTACAAAAAGGTTATGCTGTAATATACTGTGTTGTGTTGTGCTATCTTATGCCAGGCTTTTTAGCCTAAACTATGTTATGCTATTATGTGCTATGATATTTCATTATCCTATGCGTCAAGTATGTTAACTCTATGTTTTGTTACAGTATTTTAAATGAATTGTCCCTA
>NW_015150646.1:565632-576086 GCF_000732505.1 Cyprinodon variegatus
GATATTGTTTTCAAAATGTTTTGTGTAGGGAATAAATAGTTTTGACTGTTAAAGAAATGCGAAAGAACGTTGCATGAGATGACATAACGAGTACGCTTCTGTTCCAGTACACATACGTGCTTGCGTGCTCGCGTTCTCGTCAAGTCCGATCTTCCTGCGTTCTCGCCAAGAACGGACTTGACGAGAACGCGAGTACGTACTCGCATTCTCGTGAATTGAGAAACGGCCATATATTGAGTGGCTGTCAGTACGCCAACAACATGCAAAAGCGCAAATGTATGTTTACCGACGATTTACAAAAGAGTTTCCCCGCTTTCAGACCGGGTGGAGACAAATGGGAGGCCTTGTGCACAGTGTGCAAAGCAGACACATATGTCTCTGTGTCCAATGGAGGTGCAAGGGATCTGAAATTCCACCTGGACACCGAAAGTAAAGATAGTCTATTGATATGTTTGTTCGTTTTTGGTACATTTTGAATAATTTTTGCTACACAAGAGGTATTTTTTGTTAATTAGCTCATTTGTTAATTTATTTTTTCCAATAGCCTACAGAGCAGACATTATTTTGTTCATTGCTGAGGCTGAGTATCATCTGTTATTGGGAGTTGAGAGTTAGTAACTTTTATTGTTAAGTGAGGGATGTTTAGATGAGACATTATTTCTTTCATTGTGCTATTCATTCATTACAGGAATTTTGAAGCATTTTTAATAAATACATTTTGAATGAAAGTATCAATTGTTATTGGAGTTATTGCTGTTGACTTTTACTGAAAAGCATTTTTTAATAAATCAACTGTAAATATCATGTTATTGTAGGATTACGTAGGTCTATGTTAAGTGAGTGCATGCCACAGACATCTCTATCTCTATGCATCCCCCACCCCGCTCCAAAGTGTGCTTGTTTTTCCAAAATCAAAATATGGTAACCCTAGATACTATGTTATCCTTCGTTTGTAAAATTGTTATGCAACAAATTCCATTGCTTGGCAACATTATGACACACTACATTGTACCAGTAAGTCAAGATATGCATGACTACAATATACTATATTAGCCAAGTTGCATTACATTACATGATATATGCTGGATATCTGCTAGATTTTGCTGTTATGCTTCACTTTACAACCTCAGATTGTTTAACTATGTTATGCAATATAATATGAAAATATAAGCATCTAAGATTTATGTGGGTTTATTTTAACACTGTTTAGCTAATTCAGAATGTCCAAACTAATTTGAACCAGGTTTAAACCCCTGCTCCCAAACCCACCAGGTTTACCAAACATTGTCTGAGCCCTAATCAAAACAATCCACCTCTAAATGCAGGACCTCCTAAATTACAATTTCTGGCCGATCACTGTCTTGTCTCTTTGCCGCCAACTTCCATCTTTTGTACATGTTTACATTTTTAAACTATTTTAATTTTTTTAATCATTAAAAAGTGCAGGTGACAACAACTGCCCTTCCTAGACCAGCTTGTATGTGCAAGCTGATGGAAAACTCAGACGATTCCATGAAATAGCACAATAAATGACCAAGAGTGTTAATATATTCTCCCCTTTTGCCTGTTTTATGTCTCATTTAGCAGAAAAGCAAACGAGAAGCATGCATGTGCATCTCAATGAAATAGATGGTAAAGAATAGGACTGTTTAGGCCCTTTAACTACAATTTTTTGCCATTCATTATCAGTAGATTCAGTTAATTTGTTAACATCACAAATCTTTCAATTTTTTAAAAGCAAAAGCAGATGTTTTTGGACATATGTCAAATCTTTTTAACAAAAATTTGAGTTATTTGGGTTAGACGGTTTGCAGGTAAAGCATCTCAACCAGAGCATTGTTGTTATGATTTTTCACATTTATTAAATGTCAAAAATTGCTGCAGTCCAAAAGAAGAAAAAAACATCAATAAGAACCTTTTGTGTAATAATCTTCCACTGTTAAAAAATACCTCACATTTTACAATTTAAAGTAAATTTGGACTCTTTGATATAATTCTTTCAGATTCCATGTGAATAATTCAAACTGTCCGGTACATGTGGCTGGTGAGTGCATATGCTCATGCTTAAATTGACACCGTATCTGCTGTTTGTTTACCAATATGGGAGCAACTACACTATATGTCAATCTGTGCTCTGTCTTAGGCTGAGGATGGGTTGGGGGAGGTGTGGTTGTTACTTCAGAGATACGGTCTCCTTTGTTACATCCCATGGCAACCTGAAACCTATCCTCTCATATTTCAACATCAAATTGCTCCTAAATTAGCAAAAACAAAAAAGCAAAATCAAGGATTGTTTTCATTTTTTACTCCATATAAAGCAAGACAAGTCTCATCTTTGCTAAATTAACTGAAATATTCAAAAAAAGAGACATCCCTTAAGACAGATAAGATGGAAACTTACCTGCAGTGGAGCGTTGTAATTAGCGATCTCTGAATCCTCCTTAAAACCTGCTTGGTGCTTTCCCTCACACACAGATTTACAAATCTTATCATGTCAGGGCAGATCACCTCTCGGCTCTGTGTCTTCAGGCCAAACCTTTGATATTCCAGAGCTATCTTTCTGTTCTGCCACACCTGATTCCTCTCCTCTCCTCCACCTGGTCCCTCATGAGGTGTCTCTTTGGCTGGAGCAGTAATTAAATCCTTAGTGATGAGAAGGTAACAGGCACACAAGGGACAGAAAATGACAGATCAGAGTATCTTTATCATGACTTAAAGTGCTCAGCTTGCACATTATGCCATTATGGTTCCTCACAGTCAGCGTGTTGTGGTTTAAAAATGTGAATCAGGGGGTCATTACTGACCGACGTACCGGCTTTATCTTTTGCTCTTGTTGATGTTAAAACAATCACATCTTACATAGACGATGGGAAATTTTACTGTATGAGGAGTTTATCTGACAAAAAAAGAAGACAGCTGTTATGCACAGCTGATATGAAAAATAATCCAGAGCTTATTGGTAGAGCAGGTTCTGATTAGAACAGGGAGTAAAACTGAACTTGTAAAAACAAGCAGAGAAGCACTCAAAATCTTACATGTAATAGAATTAATTTCAACCCCATATTTTCCTACGGTCAAAAAGCATTTATTGAACTTACATCTGGCTTTTTATTATAAAAAAATGCATGTAGACTAATGACCTAATTCTTTTTAAAAGTACATAAAAATTGTTCTGTTAGTTTCAGAAATGCATGTGTATTCTGGTTCAAGATCAATAGAGTAAAATAAAAGTGCTAAGGTACATGTTCACAGTAGGAAGAAGTAGTGTAAACAGGTTAGTTATTTACAGCTGCAAAAGACAGTACAGCCTGTACAGCGGGGCACCCATTCAATGCTTACTCAGCTATATTTAGAGAAACAACTTGTGTTGACTTGGCCAAAAAACTCTGTGGGATAAATCTCCTATGGTAAGAGCTTGATATAATTCTCCCTATACTGATAGTTCAGCCTGTTTCTTTAACAAGGCTCAGCTGAAAGCGTATGAGTAAATGTCTTGAAAGCAGAAAGGAAATCTCCTTTTTTGAAGAGGACAAAATGAGTAATTATCTTTCCTGCAGCGGATAAGTCTTTAAGTACACAGCATAGGTCAAGAGCTTTAGTTGACAGTCAATGGAGGAGGAAAGATGAGCGTGTGAACCAAGTTTGGAGGCCTTAGTAACAGCTGGTGGACTTTTCCTGCATGACTTCCTTTTACTCAAGTCTTTCCTGTCAGCACACTAAGCCAGCTGGTGCCAAACTAAAAATGAACAAATGCAAGTTCTATCATCCTAACAAAACTCCAGTCAATCAATCAATCAATTCATTTCTTTATTTTCAAGTACAATTTGCATTGTAATCGAGATTTCCGTTTCAGTACAAACCGTTCACATACATTGGGCTGGGGGTGGGGTGGGGGGGGCTAGCAGGGGGAACAATTTACTGAGGCCATGCGTGCCGCACAATGTTCCCATTGGAGCGTTCCAATAGGTGCCAAGGGGGAGGTTTGATAAGGGGGGGGGCAAATCCAAAATAACACTTAATGTTTTGAGAGCAGGCTGCACAGGGAATTTCTGTCAGCCTTCTGGTCTTTTCTTGCTAGCTCCACATGGCGTATCCAATATTCGAATTTGTTGGGCTTTTCCGCCTTGAAGCGAGCGTGCACGTCCAAGAGATTATCCCATCTCACCTTTGCGGTCAACCACCGCAGGCACGACTCAGCTCACGGTCCTGCTTGTTCACTGCCTTTGTGAGCGTGTCAACCATTGCCGGCAGCCTGATCAATGCCCAAATTGCTGCCGACATCCTCTGTAATTGTAGATAGATCAAGTATCCTCCAAATCCAAACAGAAGAAATCCCAGTATCATAAATCCGAAAAACCCATACATCTTCGACATCCTATAGTAACAACATTGTAAAACACACCATCCTACAACCCTTCGAGGAGTCCATGGTGTATCCCACGAAGTATGTCCCTGCAGGACAGGACAGGTCCCCTTTTCCCTGTCTTCCAGTTGAGAGAATTTGATCAATTGCATTAAGGGACCAGCTGACCAGATCCATTGTTTAAATCCAGGTGATATAAAGCGAGGGCTGTCTCTGAGATATTAATTTGATTTACTCTAATTTTTAATGACTCTGTTTTGATCAGAATGTTTTTAAAAGTTTTAACAAGCGTGGGACAAGTTAAAGGTTTTAAATCATATCTGGTTCAGAGTTACAAGAGAAAAATCTCTTTATTGGTTGTAAAATATTCACCACGAATCAACCCATCCATCCATTTTCTCCCGCTTAGTCCTTGTCAGGGTCGCAATGGGGCTGGTGCCTATTGTTGGGCAGTCTATGGGCGAGAGGCAGGGTACACCCTGGACAGGTCGCCAGTCTGTTGCAGGGCAACACACAAAGAGACACACAAAGACACATAGGCATGCACACACTCACTCACACCTAAGGACATTTTAGAGAAGCCAATAAAGCTAACATGTTTTTGGATTGTGTGAGGAAGCTAGAGTACATGGGTAGAACATGCAAACCCCATGCAGAAAGACCCCAGGCCAGGAATCGAACCCAGAACCTTTTTGCTGCAAGGTAACAAGGCTACCCACTGCATCACCGTGCAGCCCTTCTTCACCAAGAATGATCATTATATTAGTTGGTCACTCATTTTCCATCCATGTTTGTCCTGTATGTTCATATCTGGCGGTGATGGAGTGGAAACCTGTCCTTCGTATACCCTACTTATAATTAAAGTAGGCTCCAACTTGCCAAACCTTGCACGGGAAACTACAACAACCCACAGCTTTAAAAGACCAGCAGAACTTCACTATGGCACCAGATTGTATAACCTTCTGACACATTGTCCCTTTTTCAACCTACAGCAAATAACCTGGAACCTTTCTCAAATCTTTCTTGAATCCTTAGGCCAAAACAAGCAATTCCTAGTTACTAATTTCAGTTGTCCAATGCCTCTCCCAATTGTCTCTCTTCCTTTCCCCAACTCACTTACTTGCCTGTCTGGTTTTGCAAAGCTGTTGAAGGAAAAACCGACAACTCAAATCGAACCCAGATATTGACCATTCAAATAGCAGTTCCTTGAACTGCTCTAACCTTGTTGTTTTCTTCCTCAGATAACCTTCTAGACTGGGGTTAAGAACTTATCTTCTTCATCTTCAACCATGTGGCATTCTAACATTATTAACTTGAACAGGAAATATTACCTTAAGTGTGGTGCAGTGTTCTCAGTGATTTCCAGATGACACTATTGTCATGGTCTAAGAAAGTCCACCTCATCTGAACTCTAAGAGAGGATCCGGGCCTGAGCTGGTAGCAATCAGTGGTAGTAGCTAGTGGTTGAGTTTGGAAAAATAAAATAACCGTTGGTTTGTTTTCCAACTGATCAAGCTCAGAATTCCAAGGAACTACATTAACCCAAATTAAACTTTGCAGGTATTTTCCAACCGCAGAGATTGTGTATTTTAAAAATTTGACGGAAGCTTTTGAAGGAGGGGTGTGACCGAAATGAGTACCGTACATTTGGGTGTGCATCTGTTAGAAATAGAGAACAAGTTATTCAGCTTTCCCAGATCAAAACCTTCAAAATAAAAAAAATAAAAACTTTGATCCTTGCTGATTTTCAGATAACATAAGAACAACCTACAGTGTAGAACAACATGTGAGAATTCACCTAGAGCTTCAATCTATTAATTTCAAAGAGACACAATGTTGTTTTTAAAGCTTCAGGATAAGGGTTTCAAGGGTATTTCCAAACAATTCAACTTCATTTCATGTCAATCATTCCATGGCATGTTTTACCACTGGAAGGCTTTTAATACAGTTGCCAGTCTTGATACTAAGAGGGTTCACCCTAAGGGTAGATAGTGCAACTCCCAAAATATATTAAAAACCAGATATACACCTTAGACAAGTCTGTACCTGTTTAACACTACGATAATAGAATACATTTAGACAACTTAGGCCGATGGCAGAGTGGTTGAAAGCATCCTAGTGTCATATGAGCCATCTAGAAAATGTGGTAAACTAAAACAGTTTCAAAAATGAAGGTCCTTTGGATAATTATGTATATGTATATATATATATATATATATATATATACCTCTGGCAATGATTTTCCACTTGTGAAATTGATTGCCAATCAGGCTTGCCTCCTAAGTGGACAGTTTGATTTCACAAAAGTTTGATTTTATTGAAGTAGGGTTGGACGACATTTCAATNATTTTGTTTTTTGTTTTTTATGGTTAAACCAAAAACGAAAAAAGGATTTGTTTTTCATATATCAATTCTAAGCTCAGATCAAGAATACGAAATGGAAAAACGGACAGCAACGCAGAATTTGATTTTAATATTTAATCGGTACAGTTGACGTGACCCGGAAGTTTGGTGGAGCTTTAGCTAAAAAAACAATTGGCTTACCCCCACCACGTTCGATCAAGCTGCACCAGATAAGGCAGTCGGACCTATCAGCCATGGACAGTTACGCTCGAGGATCCAAGCGTGTGACTCTTAAGGAGGAGGACATGACAACGGAGAAAATCAGCAGGATTTTCCAGGTATAACTTTTTTCTTGAAACTTTTCTGTGCACTGTACTTTTAACTAGCAACAACAAACAGCGTTCTACCGTCGCCATGGTAGCCACTTCATCGCCCCACTGCCGCGCAAAGAGCTATTTCCGGGTCACGTAAACTGTACCGATTAAATATTAAACTCAAATTCTGCGTTGCTGTCCGTTTTTCCATTTTGTATTCTTTTAACCGAGCTTAGAATTGATATATGAAAAACAAATCCTTTTTTCGTTTTTGGTTTAACCATTACAAACAAAAAACAAAATAACCAGTCAATTTTTTATTTTTTGTTTTTTGATTGACAATTGAAAATAGAAAGAACGAATGATACACGGATTTGAAACTGTCAATGATTTTCCACTTTTGAAATTGATTGCCAATCAGGCTTGCCTCCTAAGTGGACAGTTTGATTTCACAAAAGTTTGATTTTATTGAAGTAGGGTTGGACGACATTTCAATAACAATATATATTGATCAAAAGGCATGTGGCGCAATAAAAAAAGGGTTGATAAAAGTTCTTTATAGAAAAACAGTTTTCCTTCCTTTTCATTGTAGCCTATTATGTCGGTTGATGCTACGGTCACCACTTCCCACCAACCAATCACAATTGCGGACCCAGGCACGCTGTCAAAAAGCGCCAGTCTCTTAAAGCTCAACACAGAGCATGTAAAGATGTAGCAGCAGGAGAGGTGAAAAAAATTAACCCAAAGAAGGGTTTCAGAAGCTCGCCAGTTTGGCAATAATTTTGGTTATAGCAAGTTAGACAGAAACTAAACCACAGTAATTTGTAAAATTTGCAGGGAGCCAGTAAAAACAAAGTCTGGTAACACAACCAACATGTTTTATCATCTAAGCCGATCATACCCAATAGAGAACGAGCTGTGTTGCCCCGGCGCGTTTCCACGTCGTCCGAGGAATCTTCAGGAACTTCTGCCAATACAAAGTAGACAAAGACAGCTTCCGTCTTTGTGATTTGAGTGCAGGGAATCAGCTCAAAATGAGCTGCATTCTGTGTCTTAGTACGCCACAACATCTGACCTCTGGTCAAGCCGCACATCCGAGCCCTACCTCAGCCTCTCAATTCACAGCATAAAGAGAGAATGGAACCTGTGAAGTAAGTGTCTAGAATCTTTTAGATAATTGTCAATATTGATCAATATGCATTTTTTTAATGATATGCCTTTTTTCCAAATCATCCAGCCCTAGATTGAAATTATATTGTGTTGCTTATGCGTTTCCTCTATTTTTTTAGGACTCTCTGCATTGAGTTTGCATGTTCTCCCCATGCATGTGTGGGTTCTCTCTGGGTACTCCAGCTTCCTCCCAGTCCAAACCATGAATGTTAGGTTATTTGACTTCTCTAAATCGACATGAGGTGTGAGTGTGTGAGTGTGTGTGCAGGATTGTGTGTCCTTGTGTGTCTCGTTTTCCCTGCGATAGCAGGCAACCTGTCCAGGGTTTACCCCACCTCTTGCCTATAGACTGCCGGAAATGGGCACTGGCCCCACCGTGACCCTGACAAGGACTAAGCGGGAGAAAATGGATGGATGGATAATCAAATCCTGTGTTTGATAGCCTAAAGCCATAGCCCTGTTGTATGCAGTATAACCTGAGTCCTTTCTGAGAATAACAGTTCAAACTACTGTAAGTAAGCCTGGATACATTATCGGAGGCAGTACCTTGGTTGCCTCTCTGCATGTCTGTCCTTCTGATCACATAGGCTGTAAATGAGTATATTTAAAAAATATATACTCACAGCTGAAAACCAGCAATCTGGGTTTTCTTTTCTGGTACACTTTAGTGCAGTGTAAAGGCAGCAACTGATAAAAGTAAAACATAATCCTGAGGACGTATGTTTCTCTTTTAAATACCGGCAGCTCATAAGCTTTCAACGGGAAGGCTCCAGGGTGTGTGAGCTTTGATTTCTTTATGCAGTCTTGTTTTAAAAAAGGGTCATTTTCAATCTTGATTCAAATACAGAAAAACTTCCCAAAAGTTCTTTGTTTTTTGATGCAATCACACGCATCACACACACACACACACACACACTCACACACACACACACACACACCCACACACACACATACACACACACACTTTCTTTCTGTTACTCTTGCACCCAGCATGACTGAAACAAGTTTACTGTAAGTTCAGCAGCATAAAATAGCAGGAAGAAGAAAAAAAATATGTACCAAAGATCTGAGTGGACAAAATAACACACACCCACACTGAGGTCTTTCAGTTTGTGATTTTTGGCCCAGATCCTAGCGGATATATCGCCATGAAAGGAGTTCAGGCATGAGACGCACGGATAAGAGGTGGGATTATAGGCTGTTTCTGTGGCTGACGTAGCCTATGAAGACGTCATGGAGAAAACACCCACTATCAGAGCCAGCAGGAACAATAGGGAAAAAAAAAAAAAAGTTGGTATAGAGCTAGCCCCGCCAGAATGGTGTTGCTATAGAAATGTCTACAGCTGTTTGTATTGTCAATAAACATGTTAAAAGTTAACTATTTAACCATATTGATCAATAGTGTAATTTTACAGTCACACTTTGAAGAATAAAAGAGAGGTCTAACTCCTTTCTAACACCATTTAGACAAGGAAAGTTCTTATTTAATCATGAGAGGTTCTTGACATGGTCCAACAGGAGCCAATGTCCCTATAGAACAGACCCTGGCTCCTATACTGAAAATAAACATTGCTGAAATGTTTTGTTTTTTCTTTAATTGTGTATATTTTGCCTTGATTCAACCGGTTAGATTAGACAAATTACCAAAGGAATAAGAAGATTTATGTTGAAAAAAGTCTGCAGGTGTACCCCACCCTTTGCCCGTAGACTGCTGGAAATTGGCACCAGCTATGCTGACAGGAAACCCTGTAACAGATTTGTTGCTTCGACCAATTTGACATTTTGCTTTTAAAATTTGACAGTTATTTAAAGATAAACCTCAGCCATATTAAGATAGGATCACTATGGAAGCCCATTTCTGCCACATGAAAGTAAAAAATACAAAGTCATAATTATGAGATTCTAAGTCATAATTATAATGATTGAACTTTACTGATCTCACATTAGAGAAATTTACCTCTGCATTTAACCCATTCCCTTGGGGAGTAGTGGGCTGACATCATGGGGCGCCCAGGGAGCAATGTGGGGTAAAGGGTCTTTGCTCAGGGAGCCAGTGTGGCAGTCTGTGGGAGTGGGGCTTAAACTCAGAACCTCTGGATTCCAAGCTCTATGCCCTAACCACTGGGCCACCACTCCCCCATTATGAGAACAGGGTTTATAGAGAAATGAGTAACTATAAATTAATGCTTTTTAACGCTTTTAGAAATAATTTTAAAGTAGGGATACACTATATAATCGGCCCCCTATCGGTATCGGCCTGTATC
>NW_015150646.1:577190-580344 GCF_000732505.1 Cyprinodon variegatus
TCTCCTAATTATGATTTTTTTTCTTATAATTCCGACTTCATTTTTATGACCTTGTTTCTCATAAATGACATTATATCTCATAATTATGAATTTGTCTCTTATCATTTGACTTTGTTTCTCATAATTAAGACTTTAAAACATGACATTATGACTTTGAATCGCATAATTATGACTTTCTATTTGGCATTTTTTTATTTTCATGTGGCAGAAACGGGCTTCCATACATAACAGTTTTTAATCTGATAGATCAGGAATCTGCCAACTTGAGTTTGTGGCTTACTTTAATATCCTAAATGCGCTCTATTCCTCAGTTTCCTTCCTGTGTTTGTTATCTATTTTTTTTGTTTGTTGTGCCCTCATGAAAAAGTAAGACAAAAAAACACTGACTTCATAGGTAAATTTAGTCTATAACTGCTATGTTTAGAGATTATACCCATTCAGTAATGGTTAAAGGATCAATAGAACACTTTAAGTTTAAAGTCCCACTTGGCGCGTGGGGATCCGTCACGTCACCGGTCATATTCATTGCATCATGTAAGTTTAATGACTCATTGAGGTCTAGTCCCTCCCGTTCCGGTGAAACTACCTCCAACAGTGTCAGATAAATAGAGAGAGATCCAGGCAGGATCATACACACACCCACTGTTAGAGATGTTCTCAGAGATCGAGTGCGGGGTTTGCTACCGAACATACAACGCGGCTCGCCGCTGTCCCCGGGAGCTCCGCTGCAAACACAGCTTCTGTGAGAGCTGCCTCCGGGCGATGAGCCGCCCGCTGGGGGGACAGCAGTCCATCGACTGCCCGCTGTGCCGACACACCACCACCCTGAGCGGACAGGGGAGCTTCAAGACTGAGCTCAGGGTGGATGAGTCCGCCCTGGAGCGGCTGGTAGCAGCGGGAGTCCTGGAGGGAGAGGACCGAGAGAAAGAGGAGGAGGAGGAGGAGGAGGAGGAGGAAGGAGAAGTTCCAGAGAGTGAGGGGGAAGTTCCCGAGACACGATCCGAGGAGGGCGACTCCTCAACGGGGAGCAGAGGTGGGAGGCTCCGCCGGTCCTGGAGGAAAGTTTGGATGAAGATAAGCGGCAAAAAAAGAGATGGTAAGAATTATATAACTTTTTGGTTGTTTCTTTCAATTATAGTATCCTTCAGTTACCATGATTTTAGGAATATCATATATATATATATTTTTTTTTTACATTAACGTTTTTCTTTACAATAATTAAAATTAATTGGAAGGGAATTGAAACGTAAAAATTAATAACTAAATTATCAATTTAGAGAAGCTCTAAAAGGCTATAACTGCGGCTCTAAAATACAGTATTTTTTAGACTGTATTTACAGTACAGTACGGTATTTTTCACTAGCTTTGTTAATTTCTTTACATACAGTGTGATTGGTTAGACTGCGACAGTTGGGTCACAAACTGACCAATGAGAGAGCTCGTTACATTTGAGGAGAAGCTGTGATTGGTTAGATTGTTTTCAGCGTGCTCAGGGGCTAGAAGGATCACAAAACATAAATAGGGAGGGTAAAAAAAAAACAAATAAAATGCCATTGCACCAAAAGATTTCAAATGGAATAAGGAATAACATTTTTAAAATGTGCAATTAGGAAAAGTATAATCAGGTTAAAATAATTCTGGCTTTTACATCTCAATTCAGAAATGATATTTAAAATACATTTTCAAATAGCAGTATTTAATAATGGATTAATACGGTAAATACAATTAAACTTTAAATATACAATTAGAAAAGGCTTTTCCATTTGCGTGACTACAATGTTGAATTTAAAATGTCAAACTTTTAGTGACCCTTTTTATTTATTGGTGTCTTCTGTTTAATCTATACTTTATTAATAAAAGGACATCTTATAATTACCTTCATGTAGATTGAAGCTGACCCATTCGGTTTTATCTAAGTTAATCTTAAAGTCTTAAATCAGTCTGATTCATCCAGTTGAACAGGAGTTGCTGACCTGTTTTTTTTTTTTTGTCTCTTACAGAGTGTATGACCAACGATGAGCTGAGGAGTATGGCCATGATGGCCTGCTACATGTTCTGAGCTGCATGGCCCAACCCACAGACCCCGGACAATGTGATATTATTTGACAGAACTGAACTGGATGGAGATCATGAAATCTTGCTGGCAAGACTGGATGCATTCATCTTTATTAAAGTGCTTTATTCCAATGGTGCACTTAAAAGGGATATGTTTCCCTTCAAGAGAAGGATGCTTATTAGAAGCTTTAATCATCCACAAGTGTATTTATTTAATATTTATAGTTTTTTTATGCACAAAACATTTTTTTTACAATGCTGTATTTTAAGACTAATAAATTACTTCTTAATATAAATACTTGTTTGCTTGTCTTTTTTTTTCTGACTGAAAAATTTGGGAAACTGAATATGCAACAAAGAAACACTAAAATGAGATGAAAGTAAAAAAATTGAGTTTCCTTCTTGGAGCAGTAAGGAGGAAGTAGGTTACCTGCAGCCAGGTGAACAGCATTGTCTCCAATTAACAGCAGCAGAGTTTCTCTGCAGGAGAACAGAGATTGAAACACCAGTACGCCTCCATTTTACATCTTTCCTTTGAGAATCGTTTAAACTCAATCATGCCTGAGGGTTTTGGTTTTCTTTCAAGGTAAAGGTGCTTTTTTTTTTTGCAGCTAAACACACAATATAAAATTAGTGAGGAACCTTAATTACAAAATGTTATTTAGGAGGGAAAGGGAAACCTCAGTTTCTGTTTTTCTCTCTGCAGACTTTTTTTGGTGATCTGTGCAGCTGTTATGTTGCCAGAAGCTGCAAGAGGTGAGCATAGGCATATAGTTTAAAAACGATCAAGCTCCTCATGTCGGGCTTTTAGATGTGGTGTAGTTGGTAGAAAATTTAAGTGTTTTTTCTATGTAAGAAATTGTTTCCCCCCTTATATTAATTACATAATTGATTTCTGCCGATTCCAATATATAATTTAGTTTATTTATACTGCTTCAATGAGCCCAAGGTGCAAATATAATTGCTTGTATAGTAATGTGACAAACTTCATAGGTGAATACAAAGTAAAACTTTGTTTTATTTTAGAATTTAACCTAAATTGACGGTGACCCCATTTAACTGATATTTATACAAGCCCATGAAAAATTTCCAGCATATA
>NW_015150646.1:581058-592568 GCF_000732505.1 Cyprinodon variegatus
TATATATATATATATATATATATATATATATACACAAAGTATGTTGGATTACATTTTATTTAACTATCAATTCTCTATACTGATGAATTTCTATTTTTCTTTTTTTTTGTAATTCAACCTTTATTTTCAGCTGGTCCAGCAGTACCCATAACCCAAAAGAGAGTGAAGTACAGCATCCTGAGACGACAGAATACGGCACAACAGGTTCCTTCCTCAGCTGGTCTGTTGTATGAAGAAAATGAAGTCCTAGCACCAGCAGACGCCCATCAGTCCCATCCTGTTCTGTTGACAGGAGGCAGCTTTAGTTACAGTCAGAACAGCTTTGATAAGACATGGCCCCAAATTAGACAAACCAAAGTACAGGGGGCTGGAATGAGGCCAGCAAGCAGCATTTTCACCACCCATTCCCCGTATGAAGGTCAAAGCTTTGATAGATACAGGATTCCTCAAAGCAGTCTTCTAAAAAAAGAAGAGACTGGAACTTTGTACAACTCTGATATGAATTTGCTTAAACATCGACAGAAATCTGACAGTGGAAGACAGATCTGGAAGTTATCAAAGGTGAATAAGGATACATCTGCAGGACATTTATATTCTCTTTTACCATCGCATAGTGATGAACTCCAAAGTGCTCTCTCTCCAACCGCAGAAAGGCATGGCAATGACTTTAAGGAAACAAAACCGTTTTCTACGGTCAGAGTCCAGAATGGCGCAAGTAAGATGCAACCGGGAAAAATTCTGGATTTCACAAGTTTGACTCAGGGTCCTGCAGAATCCCTCAGCAACAGTTTAAGTGTTATCAGACAAAACCCGAGCCGTCAAAAAACATTTGTTTCAGAATTCCCACAGATTCAACACTCTGTGAGCAATGACAAGATGATGGAACACAAACGCATCCAAACGCATCACTTTAAAGAGTCTCCGGCTCAAGTTTATAGCTTGACAATTAGTGGACAAATTGATGGAGGAGAGACTGATCCTATAAGTTGGGTGCACAAGCAGAGCCGGCCTGGTGGCCAAGTTGGCTCTAGAACCGTTTCTAAATTGAATTTCTTTACCAGAACAGACCCAAACAAGCAGGAATCTGAAGCTCCAATAGGTTTTAGTAGGCCTCGGGTCATATTATACCCCACCTCACCAAAGGTTGTAACTCCTACACCCAGTTTTCTGCATCCTGCTTCAGCAGAAGACAAGAAATGGCCAAGTCTTCACTCTGCTGTTCAGTCACATTCTCAGGAGAGCAGAAAGACATTTGCTCCACTGAACCGGGTCAATTCAACTTCAGGAGAGCTGACACGAGACAACAAACTGAAGCAATCTGTTAAATGGATCCATCGTCTAGATGGGTTCAGGAACTCAAGAAGGGAACCTGATGAGGAGACCTCTGGACCCTCTTCTGCAGACAGAATACAATCAAGCATGGATAAAGGAAAGGACTTAAGGTTTAGATTTTCAAACTCTTACCCTTATTTATCACAAAAGTATAGCTTTGGCCAGAGAAGAGTCTTGGTTACGAGCACACTGTCTAAACCAGATAGAGTGAATACAAGTTCCCCTTTGACCCAAATCAGCTTTACATCTACCGCTCAACCCTTCACAGCAACGGCCAACAGTCGGCAGGCTGAATCTGGGGCGATTGAAGACAGAAATGCCACAGAGAACAGATTTAGGCTTTACAAGGGAACTTTCGGTCTAACAGGGTTTGGCATTCAACCACTTGAGGGAGCCAACGCTTCACCTCAGAGCTCAGAAACACTCATCATACCCAAACCGAGCTTCAAAGGATTTGAACTCAGGAGCTCTGAGATCTCAAGAGCCAAACGTGTCAGGATTAATCAGAGGGGCGAGAATGAGCCAGATGATAGCAAAGTCAACCCAACCAAAGAGCTAAACAGTGGGAACTTTAAAACTCCTCCAAATATTGTAAGGGAAGATGGATCAGTCTCAAGATTTAAATACAATCATACCAACGAATACCAGAGCCTTCAAGGATTTCCGCCTAGTAAAAACAGAACCGGGCCTATTCCCAGGAAGACTAGCTTGATCTATTCTGAGAAAAGTCCACTGGCCGTCTCTAAGATAGCCTCCTCATCTTATCTGAAAACAGCAGGGCCCCCCAGAGATGGCCTGAACCCGCCGCCATGGCCGAGAGCATCTGCCAGAGAAGAGGGGGTATGGTTCAAGACCGCCACCAGAAGCGTGGTAATTGGCAAACGAGTTATGGGGACACAAAATGGCACCAGAACCCTCATTAGACCTGTTGTCAGAAATGCAACACACAGCTCAGTCATACTCAGGCTGCCTAGAGTGAAAGCTGTCACATATGCAGACATTGTGGGAAGTGCTTCGTTCAGCTCTGTCAGAGCTCTGGGTCATCATCAGGATAGTTTCCCCAACGCCACCATTGGCTTGAGCTCAAAAGATGAGGTCAAGAATATGAGCAGAAGTCCTCAAGCTAATGTTACTGACGAAAAGAAAGCTGGGGACAGTGTTGAGAGAAAGGAAGAGGCAGACAATGAAATAGAAATGTCAAATTTATTTTCAGAGACTGAAGGAAGTGGAGGTTTTGATCTGTCCGATGTTTTATTGGGCGCCAAGGAGAACGAGCAAGCAGGGAATGATCTGTTAGAGCTTGAGTACCTTCTGAAATCCACAGCAAACATCTCCTTCAAATCACTGGGTAAATCCCATCAGGAGCAGCGGTAGAAAGGTGCTGAAATGTTCTCCAATAAAGAAAAATGTGGAGAAATTCTTGTTCTTTTTTGTTCTTTGTGTTAATACAAGATTAACAAAAAAAAAAAATCTGATCAGTCTTTAGGAAAGTCGCTCTGGGTTAAGTTTCTATCAGGAAGTGCAAATAATTTGTATATACATGTGTAATGATTTCCAACTATTTTTAACAAAGATATAGAAAGTGTGATCTTTAAATTCACCCTTTCCGTTTGTTGCTAGATTGTGAGTTAAACACCTAGAATAAGGAAACCACCAGGTTTTCTTCCAGGACTGTCCCCTGTTTACCTCAGCATTCTTACCCCAGCTGAAGAAAAGTATTCCCGTAGCATGATGCTGCCACCATGTTTCAGCAGTGGATAGTGAGTTCACAGTAAATAGTGAACGTCCTATCTGGAGCTGAACTCTTATATGGATTCCCACAATCCCTTGTATATTTGGATATATGCAAACAGACAATTTCAAAGAATTGGACAAAAATACTTTATCTTGTTGCATGTTCTCTGTGCCCACTTTTATGTGTTAGGTTTTATAATGGAGAGCTTCAGCTGTTGGCTTCATTGTTATAAATTAATTTTTTTTGTAGTTCTTTTTCTGTGGTTTGTAGTCCTTGCATGTATTGACTTGTCTGGAAAGCTAAAGGGTGATTCAGGACAGCAGTCTGGAGTTTTTTTCCTACCAACGGTGGTGTTCTCACTGTTGACCTGAAGAAAGGTTAAGGAAGAGGAGCTAAATTTCGCTTTATCCCGATTGAGGATATATCTTGGTAGTTTGCAGCAGCCCCATCCTGTATCTGACCTGTCTGTTGTTTTGGTCTTATGACGCTTTTTGTTGATTTCTTAAATATCTATGACCTTAAAATTATATATGGATTTTTACAGAGAATGTGGACTGTTGTTACTGATGTGTCTTTTGAAGGCAACGTTTGAGAGTAAAGGGGCAGAATGAAAATAAATCCAACATCAGGCGTTTATTATAAGGTTTGGACACTCCATGCCACTTTTGTTACTTTGTGTTGGTCTGTCCCATGAAATCCCAATGAAATACATGAAATACAGTATGTAAAGTGGCAATATACAGAAGAAGGGCAGGAGTCCCATTGCAAAAAAAACAAATAAAAAAATGCTAGAGTAAGGTGTTATTCATGAGCAAGATTCAATTCAATTACAGTTTTTTTTTTTTTTTTAGAACGCACCAGATCAGCAATCGCCTCATCTGGCTTTACAAAAATGTATCAATTTAATCCGATCGTTAAGATTTATATTCAACTAAATGCATGAGAAATTGCATCTTGCTAACAACAAATGCAGTCAATTTATTGGTTAAATTTTTTCCTTCCAGCAGACTGCACTGAGCCATTGCTTTGCAGAATCCAATTCTCCTGGATAAGCATGTAGCAACTGTGGACAGTCGTTTGCTTTCTGTCGCTGACTTTGCAGCAATGCCTCATACTAAGCATCTATGTAGCATGCATGCTCAGTTTTTATTTAATTGTTCTGTAGAACAAGTACAAGTGATTTAAATTTCTTTTTGCAGTAACTGTACATAGTAATCTTAATGATCATTACAAAGAAGCAATACTGTTCTCCTTTGTCTCACCTTTATTCCTCCTAAAATGACAAAATTAGTCGCTTCAGGAAACTATGAGAGGCTATTATCTGTCTAACATTTAATTGGAATCAGAAAATGTTTTTTTTTCTCTCCTATAGGACTCTATGTCCTCTTAAAATTCTCGCTTATGTAATTTTAAATGTATGAACAGTGATTCTACTGTACGCAACATAAAGTCATAGAGGCCTTATAATTATGGATGCCGTGAATTACTCATATTGGCGGTAAGTAAACTTCCTTTCACATAGACAGCTGATATTGTGCTAAGCTGCCGCATTCTTGTTGTATCCAGAGCTGTAAAACCCAGTCATCTGGCCCTACAATCAGATTACTGGAATGCTGGAAATGATTTTGCATCACCATGTGCTGTAAATCACTTCTCGTAACACTGCGCTTTTTGTTTAGTTTTTTTCTTTTGTTATTGTTTTAAATACCCCCCTCCAGTACTGACCTCAGATTTCCTCCTCCGTAGTAGAAAAACAAAAAGCCCTTTAATGAGGGAAACCTCTGACAAAGATATCTCAGCATAAACTCTGCTTTTTATAAAATACATACAAGATTGACATATTCTAAGTACAGGGAGGATTCTTCTAAAATGTCTATATTCTGCTTTCACCAGTTCAAATATCCATAATTTTACAACGCATTTTAATGACCCTGCTGTATGAGTTTAAGCACAGTTTAATGGTTAAAAAAATAATAGAGAACTTTTAAATAAACTGCAACAACTTTGTCCAAGGGTCTATCCAAAGTGAATCAGCTGAACATATAAATGAACCAGAGGGTCAAGGCAAAGATAAATACAGAAGCATTGTACCAGGAGTAGGTTCAATGGCAAAGAAAAACAAAACACCCACAAAGTTAATGGCAGCTGTGGCTCTATTGTTACTGTCCAGCTACAAACAAGAAAGTTAGGAGTACTTTCTATGAAGATGAATAAAATCCAACATAGAAGTAGTCAAAAACAAGTGATATAGCTAACAACTCTGTCTTCCAGTAATCAGTAACGCCATAACTTTACATACCTCTATCCTTCCTATACCTCATCCAAAATAGGTTATCCTGAGTTTTTTTAAATATATATTTATGCTACTATATGTTTAGGCCGCTAGAGGACCACTTTTCATCATTCTGTTTCATTCTGTCCTCCCATTCTGTGGTATTTGCTAAGTCCCACTCATAACTTAATATTCTCTGCTTTTCTTGTCCCAGAAGCTTCATCTGCTCTGCTACTGTTTGGCTGTGACTCCTTTCTGGATTTAATTATCAGCTGTGCTGCTGCCAAAACATCTCTGTTTATAGATGTTGGAGCTTGACCTCTTTTTTTCAGTGTACTCCTGTTTCTCTGACTGTGACTAACTGTGGGTGCTCTCTTTCATCCTCTGGCATGGGGGCTGGCTTAGAACTTGTCTGCCTGGCTGTGTGTTTCCTGGACAGGCTGCTGTCTGTATTTTTGCCTCGTTTTTTATGTCTTATCAGGGGGGGGTATTTTTTTTTTGCAAGAAAATCACTTGATGCAATCAGCTGACTGTTCTTAACAGAAACTTTTAACCAATCTGACTGTATTGTCTCTGTAAAGTGCCTTGATATGGACATGTTGTGATTTTTTAAATAGATATTACACCACATATTTGGACAGATCACTAACCTCCAAAATTAACAAATTATTTTATTTTTCTCATTTTTACCAAGACGTTGCAAGATCTACTTATTTGTCACAAATCATATTTGTTCCTTTGACAGCAGCTTGGAGTTTATTTATAGTTAAGAGCATAACTAACTCACCTAAATTCTTCACTAGATGGTGCAATTTGTTCATTTTTCTCCTTTAACACATGGCAATTCTTATGGTGTGATGTTTTGATGGTTTTGCACAGAAGTTAGAAATATCCAAATGTAAACTGAATATCAGCCTGACATTCTAAGTTAAAAGAAATTGACTTGTCAAGTGTGATGTTAATCACAGAGACTCTGTCCTCAACACCTGGCATCTCACCCATGCCTCATTCCTACTCTTAAATAACAGTTCTACATTGATCTTGACCCAAGGAAAGCACGGATTAACCCCCTTAGATGGAGCCATCCTCATTGCGACAGACATAAAAAAGTACGGCTGACCACGTTCTCATAGACTGGAGAGGCATTGAGGTGCTGTGATGTGGGGAGGCCTGTGTGTCCAGGCATGTCGAAGCATTGACTCCTTTAAGTTCCTCTCTTTGTGTAACCGGCGGTTTTCTGTGCCAGGTTCTCACAACTCCTCCTTGCTGTATACATTCCCACCTGTAATGTTCTCAGAGACTGACTGAGATTGATCACAGACGTTGTGGTGTTGCGAAACCAGCCTCCCTCTCTGATTCTCCTACTGTGAGGGAAATTCTGCCTCCATGTGTCTGTGGTTTTCAGTGAGCTTTCAAGGAAAAATGAAACAGAGGCCTCCTGGAGTCTCTTCCCCCCCACCTACTCCTTCTTCTACTTCCTTTTCTAATTTTGCCCCCTCTCCTCAAATACTCCATGTGGTACGTTTTTATGGTTTTGACCTCCCTTCCTCCTCAGGGCAGTCACCCAACTTCGGAGTGACAAAGCTAATTTTGCACGTCCTGTAACACAGGCATTGCAAGAACGGTGGCAAGTGAAGACTGAGAGTGAATGTTGGGTGGGCGGTTGGGATATGGAAGGGGAGGGAGAGAGGGAGGGAAGGGAACTAAGAGAAAGGCTTTTTGTTTGGCAAAGTACACTATGTGAAAGAGGGGGCAGTGAGGAAAGAAAAAACGGGAGCTAGAAATACATAACAGAACATTTGCGTTGGTTGTGGCATTTGTGGCTCTAATGACTCCATATGGTCCCCAACCACTAATATAAATGTGAATTGACTGCACAGCAGTACTGTAAGTCTTAAATCCCTGTAGAGATGGAAATAAATCAAATGATCAGAGGTCACCACTGGTATTTGAGTCTAAATGGAGGGAAGGAAGCAATTTTTCAGCAAGGGAACAGGGCTGACCTTACAACATTCCCGCATCAGCTGTGGGAACAAAAGCTGCATCCATGTCCTACATCCAGAGAGCTTCCTGTAGCCCGAGCTGAAGAGGAAATCATAAAGGCAGGAAGACTTCCTGTATTGTTTCCAGTATGCAAAGGTACAGACAGAAAGCTGGAGATAGATGGTAATCGTAATGTAAAACCATAAAAGAGCAGAACTGTTTTATGGTTTTCTCATCCCATCAGAGCGGCGGAGATCACCGTCCGTCAGGAGTTTTATATCACCACTTGTTTTTTTAAAGCACTTAGCAGACGCGTTAATGCACTAAAGTGGTTTTAAAGGCAAAACCGCTCATCTGGACACATTTAATGAAGATTCTTCACATGTGTCTCATCCAAAACCACATGATGTTCAAAACTATATAATTGACAGCTTATAATTAAAAATGTTTTAAAGTGCTTTATTCCGCTTTTTCTGAAAAGTGTGCACTGACCGTTAAGGCAGATGGGTAATAAAGTATGGCTTTCCCCTGCAGCACTTTACAATAAATATGTTTATTGTACGTGCACTAAAGACATTTTTTTTATTCTGCTTTATTTGTATTTAATGTTGATTACACAGAGAAAAAAAAATATTTTGTGGAAGCATGTGAACAGCTTCAGTCTTAGTTCTCTGAGCCACAGTTTGACCCCAAAGACCAGCAATGATCCTGCCATAACATTAGGGTTAACAAAAATGTGACAATTGTCATTTTTTTCCCTTTTACCCAGAAAAAAAACTGTTTATATTCCTGTTTTGATGTTTTAAATCTGATTGGTGGCGCTCATAAGAAATTAGTGAGCTGTGTTACAGTTTTTAGCTTTTTGTTTCCCTTTTTATAAGGCATGCATCTTGTATTAAGCCTACAGCATTCATGAAAGTCAAACATGGTGGTGGTAGAGTGATGGTTTAGGAATGCTTTACTGCTTTAAAACTGGATTACTTGCCATCATATAGAACCATTAATGTAGGCTTCCAGCAGAACTTCCAAAAGTAGAATGTCCAACCATCAGTTTATGAGCCTAAATTTAAACACACTTGGTTTAAACAGCAGGTCAATTATCCAAGGAACATTTAAATCTAATCTAAACGCTCTGGAATCACCTCAGTCCAACTGATCAGAATAAAATGTCCCTTAGTGTCGCTGAGTTAAACCAATTCTACAAAGAAGAGTGGGGCGAAGATCCTCAAATGTGAAATAAAACGCAGCCAATTATTGTAATTTCTTAAAAGCAGCAAAAGCAGCCCATGGTAGCAAAACCATCTATTGAATGTATTGGGTGATTACTTTAAGTAGCCATTTTCCCTTTGTAGATGGCAATCATCTGGGTGAAAATCCTCATTTAAAAACTTGTTAGGGTGTGTCAAGCAATATAAGTAGTAAATCAGTTATTGATGCTGATATCAAGGTCTATCCAGAGAAGAGAAAATACACCAACCTGACTACAGATTTTTCCCATTTTTTAACCTTCTCTTTGTCAAAACAAATGATCATATTTGAGTTAAAGAACAACCTGAACCTTAAGTTGAGCTCTTAAATATTTTCTCACCCACACTGGCTTAAAAGGTGACAACTCTGGGTAAACCTGAATATCATGTGAGAGTCATCAAAGGCACCATGAGAAAGTACATGTACTTTTTTGTATAAATCACATGAGTGCCTATAGAAAGAGAGGGAATGGGGCCCTACATGCTGCCGCAGGCATAGCCGATCTAAAAAGGGCATACAACCTACAGTTTTAGGTTTGGTGATATAAAGAGATATGATGAATCATTAAAAATAACAGAATCATGTTAGAAAGGGGAAATATAGAATTTATAGTAACTATAAGTTAATTTTAAAATAAGTCTGCTCCTCCTTAAATCAATACTTTGATTGTTAACACTATATGTAAGTATTAAGTATATACGGTATATAAGTCTTCAATTGTTTGCACCTGTCATTCACACGAAACCGGATTTCACACCACTTTCACACAGGTCGAAAAACCCGTTTAAACCCTGGAACATTCAGCTTTTAATGGCAGTGGGAACAGCTCACTGCTGCATGTCTATCCGAGTCAAACGACTCGGCAAGCGACCCACGTGAAAATCACCTCAGCCCTGATCGGCATGATTTGGGAACACCAGACCCGGCTTGACCCGTTAAATTACGTGACACCATTGAACACAACATACGGACGTCAAAACAGCGTGTCAGTCGCTTCTGATCTAACAAGCCTAAACACAGATGGACAGATGTAAGAGCGAAACAGTAAAGTAGACTTAATACACCCTGGCTTCCTTTAATGTTGCTCTCTATTGTTTACTTTCCTGATTGCTGTTGCACTGGTGACATGATCATCGCTAACCATGCTTGATGCCTTTATCAGACACGCAGCGACTTGGGGACAAAGACCAAGCAGTTTGTCATCTGGGGTTTAGAGCCAGCCTTTTTTGACAATGGTAATGGAGCCAACGGCCAATTGTTAGCGGGTCAACCCATGATTAAAAAAAACATGATTTTCAAAGAGCTGCAGCAATTTCTGGTAACAACTGATTGGGTTTTACATGTGACAACAATCAACAATCTCTATCGTCCAGATGTCTGAACTGAGGAGGAAGTTTCTTCTCCCAAAGAAAACATCCAGACCTACTGAAAATCCTCAATAACTTTCATCAAAACGTCACCATGGCTGGATTAAAAAAAAAAAAAATGCTGTAGGTTTACTTCAGATTTGAGCTTTTCTGGATGAAATCCTGAACAAACCAGAAATCTACAGATGTCTGGTTCTGGGCTGAATTGACAACAAAAGAAATTGATTTTACTAGTGTAAATTCCAAGCCTTGAAATCACCTCACCAGACGTTATATCTATGTGCACTCTTGAAGATGGCTATGCATAATCTGATAGATGTGCAAATACTGTGAAGACGTTACAGGCTCAAAAAGAAGACTAGATGATGAAATAGAATTTGTTCACATTTATGCAACAAGGTTATTGCAGGCTTATCTTTTGCAATTGCTCCTTTTAGAAATCTTTTGTTTTCAGTAGAATTATACAGGGTTTATGCCACATAAAAGATAGAAATACAATTGTATAAATAATCTAGTTGCTATGAAATGTGTTTTTTTTATAGTTGTGTAAGTCGACACAGAGCTTCAACACCCATCTGGATGAGATGATAGGGCAGCGGGTCCATCTGTTGGCCTAAGGCCAGCTCACCCTCTCTGCGAGTGAACTCCACGTCCTCTTACCTTGGCTCCCATCCAGCATCCCTCCTCTGCTTCCTTTTGCTCTTCTTTCTTGGAGGGAGATGTTGTCACCTCAGCTGAGGCAAGCCTGTCACTGCGACAACCAGATGGCATCTGTGCCCAGTTCCCTGCCAATCTGCATCTCTTTTACAGTGCTTTGCAAATGCATTCATCAGTTTCTCATTCACATTTTGTCCTGATACAACCTCATACTTTAATCTTTTTACAGAACTGGTGTAGACCACCACAAAGTGGTGCATTATGCAGAAATAGGAAAGGGAGGATATATTGTTTTCACACCTTTTTTTAACTCATAAAAACTTGTCTTTATAGGTTTTCACCTCCTTATAATGTCATGCTCATAAATAAAATCCAAAACAATATACCTGAGTTTGAACATCTAATGAAACTCTGTTCAAAACATTGCAGACCTACCAAGTAATGCTCCTACAACAGAACTATTGGCATGCACAAATTTTTTGAAGTACAGGGACAGAAAGAAGAAGAAAAATGGCACATATTACGCATCCTCACCATTGTAAAGGGGCAGTAAAGCACAAGTTTTGGCTCCTGGGAAGGCAGTTTAGCACACGTTTTGTTTCCCAAGAGGGCAGTTTGGCTTGTGTTTTGGATCCCAAGAGGGCACTTTAGCACGTGTTGTGGCTCCCGAGAGGGTCTTTTAGCACTTGTTTTGGCTCCAGGACAGTTTAGATTGTTTTTTGGCTCTCAAGAGGGCACTTTAGCATGTGTTTTGGCTCCCGAGAGGCTCATTTAGCACTTGTTTTGGCTCTAGGGCAGTTTAGATTGTTTTGTTTGGCTCCCAAGAGGGCACTTTAGCACGTGTTTTGGCTCCCGAGAGGGTCTTTTAGCACTTGTTTTGGCTCCATGGCAGTTTAGATTGTTTTTTGGCTCTCAA
>NW_015150646.1:592748-661432 GCF_000732505.1 Cyprinodon variegatus
GGGTCTTTTAGCACTTGTTTTGGCTCCATGGCAGTTTAGATTGTTTTTTGGCTCTCAAGAGGGCACTTTAGCACGTGTTTTGGCTCCCGAGAGGGACATTTAGCACTGGTTTTGGCTCCAGGGCAGTTTAAATTGTTTTTTTGGCTCCCATGAGGGCACTTTAGCACGTGTTTTGGCTCCTGAGAGGTTCATTTAGCCCTTGTTTTGCCTCCCGAGAGGGTCTTTTAGCACTTGTTTTGGCTCCATGGCAGTTTAAATTGTTTTTTTGGCTCTCAAGAGGGCACTTTAGCACGTGTTTTGGCTCCCGAGAGGGTCATTTAGCACTTGTTTTGGCTCCAGGGCAGTTTAAATTGTTTTTTTGGCTCCCAAGAGAGCACTTTAGCAAATGTTTGAACTGATGCAGTTTGGTCTGTGTTCTAGTCACCCCAATTTTAATTTATATATTAGGAAACTAGAGGGTGTTAGCTTTCAAATAATGTATTGCACGTGCAATTTGGAATTACATTTCCTAAACTGTTTGCTTTTCCATTTGGATATGCAAAATAGGCGAGGATTACCCAAAATGAGGTGGATGTTAGGAGGTTAAAGGCATTCATCATTTTACTTCCACTTCACAATGAAATACAACTTTGTGGCGGTCTATCACTCAGGTCCCATTGCATCTTAAAATGCTGGGTGAAGCTGAATAACAGATGTTAAAAGGTTTTTGAGCCTCAGGCTACAAAAATAGCATCTTAATTTTCTGCTTAGTAATCTGAATTATATATTCACCATTTAAATTTTTGAAAAAAAAAAAAAAAACTGTCATGAAAAACAGAATTGCTTCGTGTTTAAAATCGTAAAGTGACTGTTGTGTGATCAATCCCTTGATGTAAAGAAAGGAAACAGCTTGGCAAAAAACAAAACAAAAAAACAGCAAACCAGATGATCTTCAGGGCTTGATACTACTGTGAGACCATGTTGTCTAACATGTATAACTTGGCTGAACAACAGGAAAGGAGAGATGTGACTATAAAACAGGAGTTGAGTCTTCACTACCCTTCAGGTGTCGGGGTTTGTCTGTTGTACAGGTGTTGAAAGCTGGCTTATTTTCAGCAGCAAACAGCAGTGAGGGGAAGTGGGAGCAGGTGCAGGTGTGGGCTGCCTGTATGTCCTCGTTTCTAATTATTCCTGCAGTGCGGCGTGCAATCACACCAAGCTTAGGTTAAATTACCATCTGTGGGTGAGGATGATACACGATCCTGTGCAACTTGAATGTAAGAAAAAAAAAAAAAAAGAGGCTTATTTAAGTTAGCCGGTGAATAAGGCATGGGGAAGGTGTTAAGTTCTCTTTGGGGCGAGTGACTAAACCCAATGGCAACCTGCCAGCCTGGAGTGAAAATGATCTTATCTGTAGGACAGGTGAGTGAGACTAACAACGTTCAAAAGACTTAGAAAAAACAAAAATCTATTTGGCCTTTTTTTTTTTCTACATTAGAGTGTGACATCTGCACTGTGTTGACGGGACATAAGTACCCGTCTATGGTTGTGCCATTTCCTGCAGAAATTCACTCTCCCCTAACGCAGGAGCTGTCTGCTTCTCATCCAACACTCTATTCCTCTGCTCCATTGTTCTCTGTCAAATTTCTTTTAACAATAATCTCATTGCTCATAAATTAGCAGCCAGTCTAGATAAGAGGTGTGAAAACATTCCCTTACACATTTTAGCTTTTTTTTACTAATTAAATGAGTCAAATCAGCACAACCATTTTGGTATATAAAGACAGGAATAATTGCAAACCAACCTGACCACATATTTCAGAAAATTGAGTTTCAATTAGCCAGATGATTGTATAAAGTTCAACAAAGTTTTGGAAACCATGGGGATGTCACTTACATTTTATCTTCCCCTTAAAGCAGCAAAATAATCAATTCATTACAAATTAATTTGAACTTCAGCATCTTGGGCAATACATATATGCATCTAACTGGTCCAACACATTACTGACATGCAGAATCGAAGAGCACCTAGCTTTACATATAATAACCTACCAATTCAATTCAATTTGGTTTATTTGTATAGCGCCCATTCACAATAGATATCATCTCAAGGTACTTTACAGTTCACCAGATCATAGGAAGACCACTTATTTTGATGATCCACCCCAAAAAACAACACCCTCCACTATACCTTTAAGAATACAAAATAAAACAGGGGTGGTTTGTGCCGTTTGGCTTTTAGAAGTTGTTTTGCATATTTCATTCTGTAAGAAAAGTGTTGAATTTACAAGTCCCACTTTAACAGGTTGATGATTACCATTTAGAATATTGTTAAGGTGGTTGAACTGGAAAAACGACCTAGAAATAAGTAAAATTTACTTAAATTAAGTGTATTTACCCTTAATTTGAGTAGGTAAATGAGATGGTTTGCCACTGGAATGAGTATTTTTAAAATAAGATAATTAAACAAAATGCGCTTGAAATTAAACAATGCAATTGTGTTTTCTTATTTTATGTGTAAATAGTCTTGTTCCATTGGCAAAATGTCTTTTACCTCCTCAATCCAAGATCAAATGCACTCATTTAAAAAAAAATGTTTTCAGTGTGGGATAGGGTTCCTCTTACCTTAATGAATGAAAGCATTTACTTTGATAGAGGACATAGAGGACAAACTTTTATTTCCAGGTGGATCATCTAAACAAGTGGTCCTCCTAATTGTCAATCATTCTGGTGATACGTTTAGGTAAGGCGGTCCTACGTGCTCGTCCTCAGTTAGCTATCTTTTTCTGCACATGCGCACTTTCAGCCACATATGTGTGGTGAGCTACGGTTTCAGACAGTCATTGAAGCTCACCTTCCTCACTGCAGTTCTTTAGAAATGGCTGAGGGTCGTTAAAGAAAAATTGTCCATGAAGTGTATGAGACGAAATGAAAGGCCTCAGATGAGGTAGTCATATCCCAGAATGTTTTATGTGGAGAGCTCTCCTCTATATTGTCCCTGCTGTATGTGGACACAGTAAGCTTGTATAAACTATAAGAACAGCACATTTTAAACAGAGCGTGCACAAGGAGAAACGGGTAAGTGCATGCTCTTGCACATGCATTTTTTTTTTAAATGGAGAGGAGGGTCTTTTTTTAAAAATGCTCCACAATACCTTTAAGTAGTACTAAAATTGGTCCAATGATCTTAAGTATTTGAGTAGTGAGGAAAAAAAAAAACACAGGAGCAATAAGGGGATGAATAAAATATCAAAGCACTGTATCATCCTCCTTTTTTTTTCATTTACAAAGTAGAACCACAGAGTTGTAATATTCGGCACAATAACTGTCTGAAAACTACCACTATATATCAAGGGAAAAGAAATAACCACAAGACATTTTGTTGAATGACTTTTTTTTTCTGTTTGAAGTCAATCTTTTTTTTTTTTTCAAGCAACAAAAGTAGAACGCTCTACATCAATGGTAAATTTTACAATATTTTCATTCAGTACCATCCCTCAGGGGGGGTGCAGCAGGAGCAGATAAAACAATTTAGACCAAGCAGCAGCACCATTTTTCTGTACATCAAAATATCTAAAAAAAAATTACACACACACACACACGTGCGCACAAAAGAAAAAAAAATGCTTACAATGACATGAGTGAAATCATACAGCCACTTAAACTGCCAAACCACACCTATGACATGAAGCTTGAGACTGTTGAGAACTTTGTTGCGGGCAGCTGACAGGAAATGCAGGAAGTTTGACAAAGTAGGAGCAGTGGAGAACAGCTCTAATCATCAGGTCTGAATGCAAGTCTGTTTAGTTTTTCTCTATCACATTGAGGCATTTGACTGAAAACGGCAGTGTTACAACATGAGGACATCCCCGAAATCCATCATGTATATACAACTTTTCCCCCCCCACTCCTGAATCATTAGGATTCCAACCACAGATCCCAATCAGCTCCTAATAAAGCTGCATTGTTGCTCTGTAGAGCCTGAAAAGTCATGTGACCACGCTGAAAGAGTTTGTGAACCTCCTTAAGTAAGCAGACAAACATGATTTTTAGGGTCATGAACATTACATGTCACAAACTACATGTTTTATTTGTATTCCATGTGTTAGACCAACACAAAGTAGAACGCAATGAAGTTCACTGAAAATGACATTTGCCTCTGAATTAAATCCAGTACAGCTAAAATGCATTTATAAGTAATTTGTGTGAAAGTAAATGCAGTGTTTGCAACATAATCTCTGTAGTAGATGATCAACAGTTGTGATATACTGTAGTGGCAGCATCATGCTCTGGGGATGCATTTTTTTTAAGCAACAGTGATTAATTTTACAGTTAAGTTACTATTTTGTGTTGGTCTGTCACTTGGAATCCCACTGCAATACATTCAGGTGAGTACTTCTAACGAGAAAAAGTATGAAAAAAACTCAGTTGGTATGAGTTACTTGAAAAGGCAGTGTTTTGTCTGTCGTGGACATTTCCTTCTCTTCAAGCATTGTTTTTTTTTTAATTATTATTATTTTTTTTATAAGCCTCCAGTCAAAGTCATTGGCAAATTCAAAGTTAAAGCATACATAAGTCTCCAACAGCGACCTTTATCTCAAAGAGAGTCTCGTGAGCCAACTGGGAGCAGAGATATGCCAGAAAAACCTCGCATGAAAACGGTGAAAGAATGCGAAGAAAACAAAAACAAATTACATCTCAGTCTTAAAACCAAGTAAAATCCCCCGCCTTGAAAACTGAAAGTTGTTTCTTGAGGTGGTGTTGGAGAGAGGAACAGCATAGTTCTGTTGCTGCAGTGTTTTGGCACTGATTACAATGTGATGATCAAGTCCTTGGGTCGTGGGACAGAGACCATAAATGCTAACATGTTTACACCAAACAAAACTGAAGGAATTTTGCAAGAACTGTACAGCCAGGAAATAGACACAAAAATAGTTATGTTATATTCTGCTCTGACAAATGTATTAGTGCTATGTGCTAAAATGGGGCAGAGAGACAGAGAGACTAAGATTAAGAAATAGGACAGGCACTTAAGTGCTTATGCATAGTGAAGATTAAAGTTAGAGCCAAGCAAAGACAGGAAAGGAAGGCGATAAAAACAAATAGTCATTAAGGAGGATTTAGAGGCTAAAGTACTTTCACTTTGATCAGTTTGAAAAGAGACTGAGAAAATAACAATATCCTGAAACAATTAGGTGCTCTACATTGCAACTGAGAGCAAATTAGCTGTCTTTATGCAAAACCTCAATGAGAACTACTCCATCTACAGGTGCTAAAATGGTTATTTGCTGACTGCACAAAGCTAACATAATCACGGCTATTGATAGAGACACTGTCCTCGGCTCTGTATACTGTTTGTTATTTAGCATCCTGAGACGATCGGGATTAAGTGAGTGTCCAATAGCACTAATGGGATTGTGTGGCTCTGTATCAGGGGGGTCTAACCCCAGCTGTGGTCAGCAGGACGGTGAACGTATGTCCTGGTACCTGGCTGATATGCTAAACTGAATCAGCTAGCTTAAAGCTTGCGTACAAGCTGCTCCACTCCCTGCTACAAGTGCCTTTTTTTTTTTCAAGCCTGTGGATATGAACACTTGTTTATGGCTCACTGAACAGCAAAAATGAAAGTAAACAGTTAATAAAAAAAAATCAAGAGAGAAAGAAAAAGAAAATAAATGAAACACCTTAATTAGCATAGAGCTAATAGCTGCTTTGCTAATATTTCTCACAGTAGGAAAGAATAGCTAGCAGGTTGCTAGTACTGTATACAGATTTAATTTTAGCAAAAACTCTGCGTTCATGTCATATTGGAGTTGTCATGGGAGACTTCTTAGTTTGTTGAAATGTAGCATTTTTTATTTCCGCACACCTAGAAAAAACTAGTGATTAATAACAAAGTTATAAAGGAGGAACTAAGAAGGTTTGTATCAAAGCAAATTGTCAACCCTCTCTAGCGGTATATGTGTGTGCGCCAAATAAAGGACTTCTTTATTTCCTCACAACACTCCAGCAGGATCTGGTCACTCTTAATTTTAAGAAATTACAACTCCAGATCAAACTCAAATCAATGGGTACCTTTCAGTAATTAGTTTGGCTCGGTTCACTTTGTTGATACCATTTGATGTTTGGGAAAGTAGTTTAATCCAACAGCCCCAAATCAGTATTGTGTCTTAGAAAAAAAAAAAAAAAAAAAACAATAAGATCTATAAAAATTGGCGAAAAACCTACCAGAATGCCATATATTACTACAGGTATTGTTGTTTGATCTGAATGGCTAAAGTAAAAAAAAAAAAAAAACATAGGCTGGAATAGAATATTCTGGCAGGATTTATGTCAGCTTTTATAAATTATAAATTATATTTAATATTAATATTTTTCTGCAACACCCGTTGCCTCTCATGGATTTCCATTTTAAGTTGGTTGAATAACAAGTTAATAGATGGCTCTTTGTGATAGGATACATTAATATCTCCTATCCTTTCACCTTTTGCGGGGTCAACAGTTATAAAGCTATCCAGGGTAGAAAAAAATATGTATATTTCAGTTAAATGCACAATTAGTATAATTTTTAGTAAGTATACTTTGTTAATACATTTTTTGTATTTGTCATAAAAAAAAAAATCATTATTGCATAAAAAAATTTACTTGAAATAAAAAAAAAAGCCCTGAGTTTCTTATCTTAAGGTACAAGTAACGAGAGTTAGCATGTCATTTAATAACATTTATTTAAGGTGATATTTTGAACATATTTTGTTTGGCTATAGCTGCAATTTCACTACATAAAATGTTCTGATATAAGCACAGAAGCTTAAAAACATTCTTGGAAATTATTATCTTTATTTCACATAAAGAATACGGATTTTTTTTACACTATATATAAGGTAGGTGATATTTCCATCCTATGGCTATTCAAGGCGATCCTTCCCTCCCATAATCAAAAGAAGTGGCATTGGTAGAAGTACCCATATCTCTCTCTCTAAACTAAAAAAAAAACCCAGTAAAACCTCTGTAAAAACAAATATCAAAATAAAATACTGCCCCATGTCTTCCTAATTATAAGTGTGAGCTGTCATAATTGAGATGCTCACGTTAAATAAGGAGATTCAAATTTTTCTACCATGTATATTTATAATTTTTTTGTAAAGGGCAGAAATCAAGAAGCACTAAATCAAAGCAGGCGTAATGCTGTCTGAGTGTGGGCATATTTGCTGAAAACAGGGCTGTTTGTAATTATAGGGACTATAAATATTTTGTCTATAAAGTCTGTTGTTAGTGCCCAAGCAATCCCCTGTAATCTACACAGCAAACTTTCCAACCCCTTACATTGATCCTTTATGACATGAACGCATCTGCGATAAATAAAAAAAATGCTTTTAATCTTAATCAGCACCTTCTGCGACTGTAATTACATTAACACAAGAGTGGAATAAAAACACCCGAAGCTTTAGCATTTAGAATGGCTACAATCTGAAAATGAGGCACTTTTTGAGCAGCTATGTATATCTATATATTTTCTTCTTTTCTTTTATACATACCAGTCAACCATATTTCTATTATTTTATTCATTAGAGGTTTAGAAAAAAAAAAGTTCCCCCAATACTATTCTCCTTTCTGTACCGTCCTCTGATTGGCTTTCACTTCAGGAAATGAGAGCAGCGAATAGCTTTTTAAGAATATCATTTGGCACACATCCCTGTTGGTTTGCTCAACCGACCGGATAAATGTGAGGAAGGAAAAAAAAAATGTTCCATCAGTTTATGTCAAAGTGCTTCAGGGTTACGTCCAATCCAGCAGCTCTTTCCATTTGATTGGTTGTCACAGGAGGAAAAGGTGGGGCCTAGAAGCGCTTTGAGTGGTACCAGATTGTCTCCAAAGATGAACCGCTGACATCAGCACTCTGAAGGGGAAAGGGAAGAAACAATTGGGTTAAATACATAACAAAAAGCGGATATACAAATGAAAATAAATACAATTCATTAGGTTCATATGATACATAATAGTTTATACAAGCGTCTACATAAGGGTTCTGGTACAAAGTGACCCAGAAACAGACAAAAATTTACAGTGCGGTCAAAGAGGTTGTGTGAAAAAAAGAAAAACCGTTTCAGAAGAGAAGAGACATAAAGGGGGACAGTAGAGACAGAAACATAGAGGACACCTACTGCTACAGGCACTGACAAATGTGAGCTAGGCTGCATTTTTCAGGCCATGTGACTGGGTGACTCTGGTATACAATATCAAGAGCATACAGGTATGAGTAAAAATGTAACCCAAAGCAAGAATTTAAACAGTCGATCCAGTCATTGTGATCAGAATTGTTTGGAAGGTACTATCACATGGAGTCATAAAGCCATCTGTCAGTCTCACACACAATAGGCCATCAAAGAGTGTTCTGGTACGATCTTTAAAGAACTGACAGTTTGCTGATCAAACTCTGAATGTCAGTATGCCTGCAAAATGAATAAACAGGCTAAAAACAGTGTGTTTGGAGCTGTTTTCTCACACGACAGTGTGAGAATTTTTCCGATCGGACCGACTTTCAGCCTGGTCATGCCTCATGTAGTGTACAGGGGGTAACGAGGGGCGATTAGCCTCCCATGACCACCTTCCAATCAGGAATCATGAGGTCGGGAGAAAATCAAGCATGTTTGATTTTCTCCCGACAGTCGTTGGCAAATCGTGCAGGGCGCATGCGCAAACAAGGATTTTTCTTTTTCTTCTTCCTCTCAGATGTAAACATAGAAGCACGGCAAGGGTGCGAGTGAAATTCTTACATCCCCGTTCTTTCTGCATTTTTTCTGTAAAATTGACAAACCAAAGTAGCCACGTTTGCAAAGCCATGACATGCACAAATTGACAAGGCAGCACGTTTTTCTCTAGTGAGACAGGCTGTGTCTGGATGTCCGCCCTAATCACTATATAGGGCACTATATAGGGGTTACGCCATTTTTAATGAGTGTCTGAATGTCTAGTGGATGAAAAAGTAGTGGACTCAAATTATCCAACAATGCAACTTGAAAAGTAGCGATCATCCGTAGCCAGTAGATGAGCAGATATATTCCAGGATGTTTTGCAAGAGAGCTCCCCTCACTAAGCATATGGGATTTCTTGTCACAGCTGCCCGCTCTCGCCATAGGCTGCCACTACCCCGACAGCGGCAACCAATACCAAAGATGGCGCAGACACCACACGGTGCAGGCGGAGTTACGTGACCAATAGGGAGCTAAACGTAGTGATCCTCTATCTGAGCGGTCAGTTAACTGAGTTCACTATAAGGTCCACTATTTAGTCCCCACTCTATATAGCGATTGAGGGACTTTGGGGTTAAGGCGGAAGTTCAGACATGGCGACACCCTCTCTCTTGTGCTGTTCTCCTTTTGTTTACATAGCCGTTCCGGCCACATGTGCGTGTACATTTGAACAATCACCAACAAGGCTTATCAGCGTAGCATAGGAGCAAAATGGCACCCAGCATCAAGCGGACCATAAAATTTAACCGAAGACAATCAGGACACATTACTACCAAAGACAAAAGCAACAGCCTTTGACAAAGAAATAAGGAAAGGGACTAAACGAGGATTAGTATTGGCCATGCGTTTCTAAATGTGAAGAGCACTTCAAGAGCAGAAGCAGCTCCAGTTTTGACTCAGATGTAGCTATTCTTCTCCTGGTCTGGTGAGTAAAAGCATGAAGTCACGTTTGTTGTTGTAACCGTTTGGTTAGACCTGTGTTGCTATGTTGATTAGATTCAATGTAATGCTACATCATATCCAGCAATGAACCCAACATTACCGTCATGTGAGGTGATTAGCTGCCATCCCAAATCCTCACATATATTCAGGAAATTCTCTTTTTGACACATAAGCTATGACTGAAATGGATAACTTATTTCAGATTTTACTTTGTACGACTGTGGCGCTTTGCTACAGGTCATCTTACTGTAAGGACAATGTTCCGAATGGATTAGGTCTGTCTTTGTCATGTCTGACAGAGCAGCTCCCTAATTTGATGCCGTCATTGTTGTTCATACAATATGCCTTATAACTGTAATCATACTGTCTGAAACAGATTTTACTAAACAGTGACAAGCTATTAAATGGATGCTTTTGAGTGTAATTACAGTGAGTGAAAAATGACTACCCCAGGTCTTTATTTAGAAATGTCCCGTTTCAGAGTCAATGAGCAGCTACACGCAGGATAAAAAGCGACATAAAGATAAGTAGGTAAATGCTAAACTGGGCTACTTTCTGTAAAACGCCATGACTTACAGTAAAGGAACTCCGTCGGTTGTTTGGCCAATCTAAACAACATCACAAAGTTACTAAAGAGACTCAGCTCATAGAAAGCTCCCTAAAATTTCCCAGCAGTTCTCGGCTCTCTAATTGCACCAGGATACCCTATATTTACAACCCTCCTTCTCTCCCAAGTTTCATGCAGTGTGCTATATTTACTCCCCCCCTCACCCTTGGCACAGACGGTGGCCGCCAGCCGATCCTCGGTGGACTGAAGCGGAACAGAGCGCCTCCCTTCGCCTCTGCCCAAACAACATCAAGCTTTAAGACTGGAGGATCCAGAGGAAACCAGGAAAGAATATTTTCAGTATTACTTAAGAATATTTTCCCGCTTAGAGATTATTTTTCTTTTTTTTGGCTATTTTGTCATCTTAAATATGTTTGATCTTAGAAACTGACAGATTACCTCAGTAAATACAAAACGGGTAGAGGGTGTCGCCATAAATGATATATTCACGGTCATATATCAGATTTATGAATATACTTTGACTAGGCCAACTTAAATTCTTTATTTAGAGCCATTCATTCATCAGCCTGGGCTTGGTATGATACTCTCTTTTGATAGCTTTTCCGATCCAATCCGATACCTGGGCTGAGCGTATCATCCGATAACCGATACCAATCCGATTCAACCATGAGTGGGTCAGTAATGGGTTAAAGAAGAATAAATATCTACCTAAAGAGATTTTTTGGGCCAGGCAGTAATAAGATTTTATTTATTCAGGGAAATATAACAGCAGGAATATCACTCTAATAGCCTTTTTATCTAAGAAATTTGCTGAAAATGTTATTGCTGCGTTTTCTTTAATAATCTAAAACATTTACATTGAAGAAACAAGTAAAAAAACAAATCTGTAAAAGGGGCAAATTCTTTTTCACATCACAGGAAAATCACATGGATGATATGATGTGCATAATAATGTCCTTTCTCTAATAAAGACTTCATGCAGACAGATTAAGAAATAAAAACTGCTGACTTCCTTACATGCTGCAATTAAACGTTTCCTCCCCTTAGCCCCACAAATCAAATATCGGCTTCTTGTTTTCTCTTTTGGCGCTTTGCACTTCGATCTTCATTTCCTCGAATCGTTTCACCATCTGTGGGCAAATCAATATAATAATGACCGCCTGCTTCTCTTTGCCTTACTCTTACAGCCAGACTGCTTAAATCAAGAGGTTTGACAGGACTATCTGCCTCCGCAGTCCATGTCTAGCCACTTTTACTGCTCTCTGGCTCCATGTTCCTGAGTGTAATCAGGGTGTGTGTGTGTGTGAGACGTCCCGATGAACGGCTGCCTTAAAAATTGAAAGCCTCCCTGTTCCCTGGTCGTAAATCGAGCGCGTCAGTCTGTCATTTTCCTGCGGCTGCAGCTCCCCACAGGACGAGGCTGCCCTAAGCAACATGAAATGAGTCACTGGATCCACTGGTCACTTTAGTTGGGTACAGTTATATTTTATCTGAAGAGAAACAGAAGCAGACCTAGACTGGAGGTACTGCACTCCATCATCGGAAACAGAGGTAAACACCAGCGATGTGGGGAATCACCGGCAGTTAGCCATTTGTGAGGGAATGAAGGCTACTTTTATGAACCTTACATGAAAAAAAAAAAAAAAAAAAAAAAGAGTTGATTTGTGCTTCTCATTCAGGCAGAAAATTGTGCGGTTCCAACCTGCAATCTGAGACCTGTTTGTGAAAAATATAGACTCCCTCAAACTCTAGGATAAGCCGGCCATGACCTGTGATCCACACGCAAAGATTTCAGGATCATCAAAGGGATCAGGGAGGAAATAAAATCTCTACCATCAGCAGTTTTTTGTTTTTCCAAGGCAGCAATAATATTCAAGCCATTGGACTGCAGCATCATATGGAGTTCCCTTTACAGAGCTTTGCAAAGGTACTAACACTGACTAAGCTTTCTAACACTTCGTCACCCAACAAAAAACTTTATAGCATTACCAAACAGCATCCCAACACAAAAGAGAAATAATTTCAATCTATTTTGGGGCTACAACCAACTTCTGGAGGTTTATTTACCTGCTGCTCAGACCAAAACTAAAAAGCCACATCATCTAAGATGCACCGTTTCCAAGGTGGTGTTAGTATCATGCTGTGGGGTTGCTTTTCTTCCAGAAGGGATGAGGAAGCAGGTTTAAGTTGATTTGGGTTGGAAACCACAGCTATTAAACACAACTAGAGGTGCAAGGGAATAGTTCAGATCAAAGATGCTCATGTCTTAGAACAACTCTGGCTACGTTCACACTGCAGCCTGAGGTGACCCAATTCCGATTTTTTTGCCCATATGCAACCTGGATCTGATCATTTCATGGCAGTCTGAATACACAGATCCGATTTTTTCCAATCTGACCCAGGCCACTTGGCTATGTGGTCCTGAATCCGATAAGAATCTGATCTTTTTAAATGTGACCTGTGTGTGAACAGCCAGATCGGATTCATCCGACCTGAACGTCATTAATACCCAACATAGGTCACTATTATGCGTCTTGCTATGCAGAAGCAGCAAGAAAAGCATTAACCATGGCAGATGATGACGTGGAGAGCAGTATTTATCTTTAACCATATTGAAAAGATTGTGTTTTTATGGTTGGAAAAGACCGCTAGATGCGCTCCGGCACTACCATCCATGTTTACTTCCGGGAAAAAAGAGCATGCTGGCCTGTGACGTCATTGCATCCCCTACCGCGCATGCGGGAAACTTGCGTTGTATGACTGCAGTTCACAGAGGAGATCACATACAAGTCGCATATATTTAGAAATATGAACGGCAACACGAAAAAAATCGGATTTCACAAAAAAATCTGAATTGAGCATCAAGGCCTGCATTGTGAACATAGCCTCTGATAGAGTCTGGATATAACTCTAACAAGGAATCTACATTGTGCTTGTCATCATATCACAATCAAATAGACTGAATCTGTGGTTGAATAAGGACACAACCTGGAAAAATTAGAAGTGATATGAATACTTCTGCAAACAGGGTGTGCTGGGCTACATTAAATCATCTATCCTGGGAGGGGGTGAGATGTGCAACATGAGCTGGAGTCCAGCATGAGGGCAGCGTCAGGAAGGAAACTGGCAACCAGTGGGACAGCTCCTGTGTCGGCTCATTTCATTTCTTCAAGAGACGCCTTGAAGTCTGTCAGCTATAAAGATGTGTTTTGCTGCATTTGGACCGTAGCGCCAAACTTTGGCATACTCTTGGGGTAGCTGTGAACTTTGGTAAAAAAGAAAAAAAGAAAAAACTAGGGTGAAATGACACTCCACCCAAACGGTCTCCCAGGGTGAGCTGGAGTTTGAGAATTCTTTCTTCATGGAGGGCGTCAGCTGCATCAGCTGATGGTTTCTCAACGCTTGGAGTCACTGCCAGAGGTGGATCCTTTTTTCTAATCCCTGGAGCAAATAAAAAGCTCATCATCCTTTTCTTACAGTCACATCACAACTCAAACTGTTTATTTTTCCCACAATAGGTCCTCTTACCAAGCAACAGCCGGTCTTCTGCTTAAGGGAAGACAAGGTTTGTTTCAAACGCAATAATTTGTGTCTGGAAACCAGCTGGAGCCTCAAATTAGCAAGAGAGGTAGGACACAAGACATAAAGACATATAGAAGAGCGGTAGGATGCAAGGACAGAAGAGAGGAAAATAATGACACAAGGAAGTAAAGAACTAAGAGTGATAAGGAACTAAGAAAGGACATGAGGATTTGGGAAGAGCAATACAAGAAAGGAAAGGATGGAAGGAAGAGAGGTAGGACGCAAGGATGGAAAGAATGAAAGGGAGACAAGAAGCAAACAAAGGAATAAAACAAGGACATAAGATGAGGAAAAAAAGGATTTAAGGGAAAATCAAAAGAAGTCTAAAGAGACATTATGTCAAGGAATTTCCATATCCTTCCATACTGTGTTAGGATCCAGCACTCATGAAGATAACAATAAAATAAAAAAGTTCATCTTTTTTTAAGTTGAGTCATTCAGAAAACTTGATTTTATAGTGTAGCCATAGCCTGACGTAGTCCTACTCAATTCTAGTCAGAATATGAGTCTGCTACTGCTCCATAGAGCTGTGATTGGATAGACCTACAACCAATAAGAGCAAGGGAGCCAGCTGATAAATTAAACTTTTGCCGAATCCCGTAGGAAGGACGCCAAAAACATCTTTCTTTTCAACAAATGCCTTGATCGCATTTCTCTGTTCCTCTTTTAAAATTAATTTGCTGTCGATATCTTCTAGAACAGACCTAATAGCAGAATCTACACACCTCAACTCTCAAGCGGCAGCCATTGTTGTTGTCACCCATGCGCGCTTTGGTGACGTGTTTGATTACGTTACTGTTGATCATCTGTCCATCATCGTATAAAGCCCGCCCTGACAATTTGATTGGCCCGACCAGATATTGTGCCAGCATACTCGCGCTACTATTGAGCAATGCCAGACCGAACTTCCCGACCTCAAACGTTGTAGGCGGGACTAAGTTCGGAATGGCACCCAGGCTAATGTAGCCAGTTCCCAGCTCTTCAAAAGGTAAATGAAGAGAGTATGCAGTTCTGGTCATAAAGTTATAAACTTATAAAGCTGCAACAAAATAGCCACCAATCTAAACTCAACAGTATCTACAGTAAGAAAGTGTATGCCTTTGTTTCCACCCGAGGACAAAATGTAAAACTAGTTGCTCTACCACTGATGTCTTTATTTAAAACGGTCCTAGGGTTAAATATCAAACCATTTTATAGCTAAATACATTCATACTTTATCCTTTAAGTCAGACCTCTTAAAGGAAGATTTTGGAGCTGAGGAAATCTACTCTATTCAGACAAAAGTTTAGTATCACATCAAGGTGTCTGGCTTATTCATTCAGCCCAATTAAATCAGTAACGGTTTAGTAGAAATCCCCTGGATCCTTTATGCTTGTGCTTGGTTTACATGTATTTTTAGTAGGTAATGAAAACCGAGCGCTGAGCTAAACAGAACCGGACAACAAAAGGCCTTCGATGTTTGCAGAACCAACAGGAAAGGTTTGTTTGGAAAAGACACAAAAGGAGCATCAGTCATCACCAGAGCTCGCCCACCTCCACAGAGAAAGCAGGAGTCCACCTTTAGGACCAGGAATTTAAAACCTGCTGCCGTTTAGCCGCATCTAAAACACTATGTGGAAGTTGACGAATGCAGCACATGTTCTACATCCTGCCGCATTATATTCCAAAGCATGTTTCTATATGTTGCAGTGAGCCAGCTGCAGTGGAAACCAGATTGTTGGGTGTTGAAAGGCAACTGGTATGTGCTCCTACTAGGCTTTCACACCCACTCTGACCCGTCTTTAACTCTGCCGCTGTCAATCAGACTATAGTAGCACCCTTCTGCAGGCTTTCTCACCAGTTAGGTGTGAATGTGCGGTGTACATTTACATATAACTTATTCCGTTGGGTGGATCATTTGAAACAGCTGAAGGAGGAGACAATGAAGAGATGATCTCACTTTAAATTCTGTCGCTACCTTTTATTAGACCAATGTATCAGGTGAAAACAGAAAATACCAGAGGCTTCAGAGAGTTGTCATCAGGCTGCAAAGATGACAGTGGAACAACCCGAGGCGGGGGGGGTTGTTACGGCACACAGAGGAGCAGGAATGTGTGGGGTCAGGAAGGGGGATAGACAGACTGGCAGATTTGGAGGGGGGTGTATCTGTAGGAAACCTACAGCACCTGAGCCTTATAGTTTCTGCTCTAAACAGCAGCATATGGAACTTTTTAAACGGGATGATGCTAAATTTCACCTCTCTATAATCTGGTTCCTCTCCTTGTTTAGGAATTATGCTCAATCTGAACACACCACTGTGGAACACGGAGGTAGTTGCATCATGCTGTGGGGATGCTTTTCTAGAGATTGCAAAAGACAGCAAGATGACAACCATAGTGGATGTAGTAGTCAGAGCTACAATAGAGCGCTTCAGGCCTGAAGCTGTGAACCATGTCCTGAATGGCCGGTTTGAGATGTGTAAAGCTTTTTCCATCTGCTTCGACACATCTGAGTCAAAACCAGGACTCTGTACAACCTGAGTGAATTCTGAACAGATGATTCAGGTCCTTTGATTCAGGTGTGTTGGACCAGCGAGACATCTACAACACACAGGAGACCGGTTACAGCTGATTGGAGTTCGAGGCTCTGTCAAAGTAAACACCTATATTAAATTTAAAATATATACTTATAATTAAAACTTCATGAACTAGAACTACTTTGCAAAGATGAACAGGCAAAATTTTTACGGTCTCAGGATGTGCAAAGCATGGAGATGCACGCTTCCAAAAAGACCTTCAGCTGAAACTACAGTGAAAACAGAACAGCGACTCTGGTGTCACAACCTCATCCAGTCCCCGATTACAGTCCCCGGCATGAATTAACAGACAAGTTCGGATTTTTTAACTTCTGCAAAACTTCACTTCACTCTCTGCATGCGTCCAACGTGCCCTTACTCACTGTGCCACTTCACTCTGATAGCCAAATATGCACCTAAAAAAGTGCTCTTTGCATTGTCAACCGCTTAGTATCCCCTGAATGCGACTCTACAAAGGGATAGCATGGTAGTCACTTTGTTCAGTGTGAACGCAACTTTAGGACTATTGGCTTTAATGATCAAAACAGAGTCACAATATTTGCTACCACCAAATATTTATGACATTGTTTCCTTTATAGTCTGTATGGTCTGACAAACGCTAGCTTTACTGACTATGTTCCCTATTTTCCATTAAAATAGACTTGACGCATATATCTAAAGGAGTGCTACGAAGTCGATCACTTGATAGACTAGAATGGTTTGATTTTAGTCAGATAGATGAGCCTGTGTGAATGAGAAATCAGTGTTCGTGGATCTCTGCTTTCTGCTCATCTGCTTGGATGATGGTCTGGGCTTCAAACAGAGCTCCCGTTCACCTAACAGAAGCTTTCCTAAAGCAGGTGATTTGATTAATGGCATGTCTGAATCCAAATAATCCAGTGGTAGGATAATTCAGCATTGTAATGCTTGCAATAACAGCCTCTATCAAGCCCATGATGTTAATAAAAGTACAGCATTTTTCTCTGTCTGTTCTTGTTATCTCTCCACTTTTGGGCACCAATGTTAAATTACAAAGGCTACCATCGAATTCTGCCAAAAGTGCTCATGCATAAAAAATAATCATACTAGCAGTTTTATTTAAAAGACAAGCATATAAACCACTCTCTATGGATGTTTTGAATGTTTTATCTGTACAAATTTAATACCATGAGCCCCCCAATACCGCACAAGCATGACTACATGCTCCTTCTCTGTGACCTTTTAATGAGCCTATAGACATGTTGGATGTTATTGTTTACTTACAGAGATTTTGGAAATATGAACAACGCTGGAGGGCAAAAAGTTTGTTTTACGAGCTGAACACTTTAGTCGAACACAGTGGTGCTAACACGATGCAACATTTCTGTTAACAAGATGAAACCAGGGGATGTCAGTATTACTAATTCAGATCTCTTTATGCAGGGGACTGCAAAAGGTACACCGCAAAGTGAATTGTATTTAGCGTAAAGCTTCCAGACCCGTTTCTAATAGTGAAATGGTAGTCTTCAAAACTGGCCGCCTAGTCAGTACAGGAATATATACAATTATCTCATGAACACACCAGGACTTTATACAGCAGAGGCAATACAAGTACAAGGTATACAAGTCATTAGAAGAATATAAATTCTCAGTGTCTGGACATATTTTATCACAGCGATGATTGCATGACCGCTGTGTGCTTGTTGAAGTGTGCCGTGATGCCATCGCAGAAGATGACCAACAGTTAACGGCATCGCTAGGTGTGAGTCTGCCTGGACAAAATATGAGACTATGTGGTGTCTAACATTCCTAGACTAACTATAAATGTTAGTCTGTAATATAAGCCTTCAGTCCAAATGGCTAGACTTAAAAATCTTTAAAAGTTAGCGCATTAGCTCAGTAACTTTACCGCTAAAAATAATTAGAGGTGCTAGTGTTTTTTCCCTAGCAGCAAAATAGGGAGGCAGGGTTTCGAGCATTTGACGTCACGTTTCAACATGTCTCTCTTCTCAAAAGTGGATCTGTTTCTGTGCGCTTATGTCAATTTATGTCACTTTGAGGGTGAAAACAACCTAAAAAAAATAAACCGGCAACAACATAAAGAAAATAAGCCATCTGTGAAGGCTACTTTTTAGGAAATTCCCGCCTCTTAAGACAGTACTCTTTTTTTTTTCCTTTTTTGGTGCTAGTAACATTAACAAACATTTTTAGGCTATTAACCATTCTCTTCAAGAGTAGAATTCTGACTTTGTATGGGAGACCATCTCCGTCATCAACTTAAAATTTCATAAACACAATGCTAGCCACAAAATTAAAAAAAATATATATATGTTTAACTGTAGTTGAAATTATATATATGATTATAAATTTAATTTTCTGTTTTTAATCGTTCATTTGAGCCTCAAGCTAAGGTTAGCTTAGCCCATACAACGTTACAAATGTAACATAAATCATTTGAACACATATAGCCACTGCTGTCAGAGCACATTTATGACTTTGTTTAACTAAGTAAATGATGCTGACTTCATTTAACCAACTTTTTAATCCTTTAAAAGAACAGACGTTAGCATAAAGACGCTTTGCTAACATTACTAGCCACAACTAGAATGAAAAAGTATTGTCTCAAGAGGTGGGATTTCCAAAAAAGTAGCCAATCACAGGCAGTTAACTTTCTCAGCCTGACTCAATCATCAAAATCACAAAAGTAGACATAAGCACACAGAATCATGTCCATACATGAGTATGAGTTAGCAAGTGTTTTAAATGAATCTGCTCATTTGAGTTTTTATGACGTGTGACACCTTTTGGCAGAATTGTGATGTCATACAAGGCTGTTATTGGTTGAGATACACAAAGATGCCTGAGCCTGGTTCTGCTGCAGGTTTCTTCCTGTTAAAAGGGAGTTTTTCCTCTCCACTGTCGCTACAAGCATGCTTAGTCTGAGGGATTGCATCCTAGTCAATTAGTCGATGCAATCAACTGGTTTTCCTTAGATAGAAAACTTTTAATCAATTTGACTGTATGATCTGGTGAACTGTAAAATGCCTTGAGATGACGTGTGTTGTGAATTGGCGCTATATAAATAAACTGAATAGAATTGAATTAAGACGCTAAGGCATCAATGTTTAAAAAAAAAATGCAACAGCTGCATTAAGGTAATAATAATAATAATAATAATAATGGATAAACTTACCCAGCATTAAAAAATAAAACAAAAAATACTTTAATTTTGTGATTTTAATGTGAAAACTAATTTTGCTGGACGATAAACTGTCCAGGAAATTAATGCAAAAGATGATAATATTGTGATTTAGTCTGAATAAAGAGCTCCCACATTGCAGCTGTCGTGTTCAGTTTGAAATCGATAACATCTGTTTTTTGTTTGTTTTTTAAATGTCTCCAAAATCTCTGTCTTGCTTCTCCTCGGTAACTGGGCTCTCATCCTACTGGACACTCGCAGCGCTTAGGGAGCGATAAGGGTAGGGGTGAGTGGAGACCGATAAACCGAATAAAAAACTCTTGTGATCCAGACTCTTCAGTAGAAAAAGAGATAGACAGGCACGGGGATATTGAACGAGCAAGGAAACTTACTTTTTTTAGCTCATTTAAAAATATCAAACAGTTTATTTATAGTTTATTGAGACAGACTTGGAGATAAATGTGAAAGAGTTCAAGGGATTTGAACTAGTTGGAGGCCATCCTTTACCAGCTTGATAAAAAAAGACTTAACTGTCCCAAACAATACCAGTGCTAGAATAAAGGAGCAAACTCCTCCGTCAGTGTCTTAAACAGCTGTGTCTTAACCTTTGACCAAAATACCAAAGATAAGAGTGCAAAAGCTCTATGAGTGCCAATAAAGCTTTCCATTTATCTTTCCAACCTGGAAAATGGATTTTCTTCCAACCCAATATGGTTTTAAACCCAAAGAGGAAAAAGATCTATATAAAGCTGGTATCTTTGCATTGCATAAACAGGCTACTGTCCTGTAAGCTGCCAAAGCACAGCTTGTTCCTGGGTGGGACCGAGGAGTTTTTTTGGTAATGTGATCTCTCTCATTCACATACCACCAGCACACTCACATGTCTCTTTGTCTGCTGATTCCAATCTGTGATGATCTGCCTAAGTTGGTGTTGCCCCACCAGTTCTGCCACAAAAACACTCCACACGCACACTAACACACTAACACACACACACTAAGGTGTCATGTGCAGAGAGGTGATATACGGACTGGATCAGATAAGCAGGTGGGGTCCTCACTTCCGAGCAAGGCCTCTCCCAGAAGGCCGCATTGCCTCCGATCTCTGACAAGAAACACAAGAAGCTGTTGCTCCATCTCAAAGAGGAGAGCTACTGTGTTTTAAATGTTTGCTTGCAAACAACCAACATTTCACCGCAAGCACGATTTCTTTGGTTTGCATGCACGCTCAAACATGTGGAGAAGACGGCAGAATTGAACAGAGAGTGACTTAATATTTTTTCATTCAACTGCAAATTATTACAGAAAAAAATGCCTTTTATGTTTTTGAAAATAAACTTGGTGAGTGCATAAGCATTTGCAGTCCACTGCCCTGCGGGTTTTAGGAGTTCCCCAGCTGCAAAGCACCTTATTCAACTGTAGATAAACAGCATTTAGCAGTAGCTGACGACATTTAGAAGGGAATGTAATCATTTAGAACATCAAAAGTTGCGATGTCTGGCCAGATGTGAGGTCTAAAATAAGCTAAAAAATCAGAGGCCCTGAATCTGGCCTTGGGGTCGAACCGTTGCGTTGTTTACTGTTAACAGACCTGATCTTAGGACCTGTCCTGCATGTTTTCAGCTTTTTCCCCCCGTCTCAGATCTAATTATTAAAGAAAAAAGAACAAAATCCGACTTTCATAATCCAAGCCTTGCCTCCGACCCTAACAAAGTGATGGTTGACATATTGCACAAGTGGTGTGCAGGTTTCCTTGGTATCTCAATGCTAAGGATCTGTCGCTATGATCTGAATTGCTGAAAGCTGCATGACTGAGGACATCCATCAGCAAACCCCTTTCATTTTCCCATTCAAACTGGGCTATAAATACACCCTCACTCCCAGCTTATGATGAGAACAGAGAGCCTCATATACCAAAAGGCCTTCTAATGAGCATTTTAGTGTCTTTCAGCATACTGTTGGTTGCAGAAGAAATCCTTTAATATGTAATCAGATATGTTTGCAGATAGATTAACACAAAATAGAGCAAGCATTGCATTCCGTCTCCTAACATCCTCCCTTTTTACAAACGATTACTGTTGAGTAGGAGATATCTGCTTTGTTTCTGCACTGGAACAGATGTACCCCCCTCCTCACAGAAAAGGTGGAAAATCCTCGAATGAAAAGCAGAAAACTCCCCCTGAATGGTTTGGAACAGCATGTGCGCCTCCCTCGCCTGCCGACCTGAAGTGACTCGGAGTGAGGGAATCTGGTTCAGCATCATCCTGCTGTTTGATCTTCTAGATGACCGTGAGGGGGGGCTGATCTGGGTTGCATTTAGAGATCCAGTCCCACGGGGTTCAGAAGCCACTGCAGCTAAGTGTGTTTTCACGCGATACCTCTCTGGCCTCTGCTCTGATGATGAATGTGTAATTATTAATAGAGAGGATCGAGCTTCTTTCTCTCTAATGCATTCTAGTTATTGAAAAGAACAGCCATATTTAGCTCTGTACTCATTATTACTGAGAAAATGAATAATTCTCTTTGAGCAGAGTTTGGCAACATGTGGCTTCCCAACCGGTGGAGCAGATCAGTGTGTGTGTGTGTTCTGATATGAATGCTGACTGTGTTGGCATGCAGCGGGGAGTGTGTGGGTTGTTTGTCGGACTGTGTGCAGACAGGAGGCTTGGTCAACATGCACAGCAAATATTTATCCAAGACCCTGCAGGATGCTCTGTCAGCTCCTCCTCCTCTTCATCTTGATGAAGATCTTTTGCTGTCTTTTAAACTCCCTCCCAACTAAACTCTGTAAATACAGAAAGTAATTAATTAGACTGAGTAGTTAAACTCATTATTTCCTCAAATTTCTGCTGACATAAATGTTTTGAGTTAGCGTAACATATTCCAGTTTTATCAGTACATTAAACTCACAGCTTTAAATTAATCTGAATTATTTGTGTATTAATCAAGCATGACTTTAATAACTCAATATAGAACAATTAAATTGTAATAAGGAAGTCTTTATGTCGATTTTGACTATAAGTTCCATTTAATGGATGGATGCATTTAATAGGGAATGTTCAATGTTGACGGGTAGCATTTTGTTAAATGTCAAAATATAAATGCTAGAAGGCTGTGTGATGAAATTAACAATATATTAGTGATTTTTTCGCAATATTTAGGTACAAAAAGTATATAAATGGTAAATCTGGCTTACAAGTAGTATTTGGATGCATTTGTGTTTACAGTAAAGAGCAGAGAAACAACTGAATGAATAAATTAAGGTTTTTGCAAAATGAAAATGTTTAACTTCATATAACCAAAAAACACTAGTGAGTAAAATGTTTTTAGTTGCTGTAATGAGCTTTATAAACTAAACTGAAATCTTCATGGAGAAGTACAACTTCATAATAATAATAATAATAAAAAACTGTATTCTCTGATGACTAATTTTAGGTTTATCAACTTAAAAATATTTCGGTAATTGAATGCCTTAAAATTTTTGAGTTCTAGTAACTTGTTCATGTTTACAATGAAGTGGGGCTGCAACTAATGATTATTTAGCAAATTGATTAATTTTTTGATCAATTAATCAATTAATAGTCGGATACCAAAATATTTCTTAAAGAAGATTTTTTTACTATATTAAACCAGGTGAAACTAAAACATTTCCACTTGAGGAGTTCAGGATAGAGCATTTTGACAGACGAAAATGTTTTTTTTTTTTATCTTAAATGCAAAATGTTTATATAATTTTACAACTTTGATATAATTGCTGCTCTAAGTGGATCGCTCTGTCAGCTAAAGGCATGTTTTCTAGTCTCTATACTCCATTTAACGATTGTTTACAAAATTAGTTGAAGATTATTACAATATTAATCCGATAAATTTTTTCAGCCCTACAATGAAGTTTTAGATAATTTTGTGTAACTTTGTTATTGAACAAAATGAAAATAACCTTAGTTTGATCTTTATTTTTTTAAAAGTTGTATCCATCCATCCTAAAATCTTTGTATTAATAAGCTATTTTAATCTCACAACTACGTATAAGAACTCTGCTAAACTCAGTCTGAAGAAATTAAATTCTAACTTCAATAAATTTACATCCATGTGTTAGATGGAGGCATAATTGGCCTCAAAATGATCATCAAGTTGTTTATTGACACAATGAGATAAACATCAGAAGACACAGCCGTATACTTACAGTAAAAGTGAGTGTATATCGGGCCAGTGTGTCATAGAAAGAAAGTTTTAAATGTATTCAGCTACAGTAACCAAACGCATCAGTTGCTGTGGACTCAGAGCAGTCTAAGATAAGTGGAAAAGGCCAGGAGGGATCCATGCAACAAAATCCCCTATCGTCACTCTCTTTCAGATCCTATCTGCAGGCTTACACTGTAAACACAAATGAAAGAAAATGCCACTCTAGCCTCATAAAGCTGACTGTCATCACATTTACATGGTTTGCACGAAACCCTTTGCTGTCATGTAAAGTATATGGGATTTGCTGTAAAATGCCAAAACATACAAAACCGCTGCCTGGTGCAGCCTTCCAGGGAGTTTATTACGTTTGAATGGTTGGACAGAGATGGAGCCTGCTTCAAACCGGAACACGACAAGAAAAAGAAAGAGCAGCCGTTAAAATGAATCCACTAACAGGATGATGTTTACAGACAGGTCATGGTGGTAAACTTTGTAATGTCTGCAACGCTGGCCATGTGGAAAGGAAACATCACGGATGATAGTCGTGCATCATCATTGCTTCATGCAGCTGACCGGATTGAAAACACAGTAAAATATAAAACATAAACAAAAAACAAGGCGCTTCCGGTGGACCTGCCATCATCTGGAAGGAGGCAGAAGACTCAACATTTACTGAAACTTAATCAAAATAGGAAAAAACTTTGCTTTATTAGGTTAATTGGAGTGATTAAAACCCTTTAAATCAGTCGGGGAAAGAATATGGTCTATTTCTCTAAGACAGTCTTCTAATCCAGAGTCAGTAGTAAATACACTCCATATTTAACAACACAATAATGACCTCACAGTTATAGAAAACCCAGAAAAAGTTGTCTTGACTCACTGAAAAGCAGGCAAATCAGGTGCCAGGGTTTCTATGGGAGCTGACCTAATCCCGCCCACTGATTTTGATGAAGATGGTGAAGTTGATAATTACGTTTATTTAAAAACAACAACTCATATCTACTGTATTCATCTATTTATATTCCCCTTTAACCCTCTACAACATGCTTCAAAGAAATCACAACTTCACAATCTCCTTCAATTGCTCTGACTTCAAAGCATAAAAAATTATATTTATCCAAAATGACAGCATAAATAGAAAGAAAAGAAAATGTGTGTTTAGGAAGCTGCAGTAAAGAGGGATTTCCTGTGCTCATGAAGTCTCCATAGCAATCATTAGACTTTATCTCCATGCTAATAGGTTGGTTAAGAGGAATGCAAGATAAAACCCGTCCTACCATTAAAGCATACATTTGTGGAGTTCACTAAACTCTACTTGGACTCTAAAGTGGAACCATGTGCTTTGAGCCCTACAAAGAAGGAGTATGTGGTAAAGCAGCTCACATACTGTTAAGCAGAGTGGATGACCTGGGATGCTTAGGGCCTGTTTCCTTTCCTAAGGTCCTAAAGAGCTTGTTAGCAAGGAAAGTTTCAGGTAGTCTTTGCAAAATCAGGACATTTTAGATGTTTAAATAGATCAGCATGAGTCTTTCAGGAGGATATTTATCCAAAACAAGTCATCAAAGGTCCAGTTCTGAAGAGGATAAGATGAATAAGCAAGGTGCATAATTTTCACAGTGGAGGTGCCAATAAATTTGTCGCTGGTGATTTTTAAAGAATTAGTGGAGGCAGCTGGTCCCACACTTCCCCTTTCATGTAAATGAATCTCATCGTGACGAAATCGCTGTTCTGTTCCATGGAGATGATTCATATTCACGTTTTGCTGATTCACCCAAAAAAAAACCTGTTCGCCTTGGAACCAAACACCCTGTTCCTGACCGATGGCACACGGCAAAAGGAAAAGGAGGACAAAAAGTCATTTAAATCGCCTTTACAAACGCAAAAACACCCAATGTTCCTCTTGGCTTCCCTGTATAAAAAGAAACTTACCAGAAATATCAAACCAATCCATTAATGGCAGATTAAAACTATAAAAGAAATGAATGCAGTAAATAGGCCTTATTCTCTAGAAACCTTTGCTCACTCATCTCCTCAAAATGCAATCTCTGCCTGTTTGTTCTCGGACAGGTATGACTAGATGAGTAAACAAGAGAGTTAGGCGCATTTCATTTCCTCCCCACTGTCAATTTGAAGCTGGTAATGCTCCGCTTAGGGTGCCGTGACGCCTGGAGCGGAGAAGAACATTGTGTTTACGGCCGTGGAGAGGTGGGTGTTTGTGACAAAGAGGCGGTCAGCGGTGTTCTCAATAGAAAACGGACAGGATGCTTCGCAGAAATATAAAGAGGCTCATTAGATAACAAGTGTTTTCATACACTTCTTCCTTTCACTCTACTTTATATTTATAAGGCTCGAAAACATCAATCAGAATTATCAGAATAGTTATGAACGAATGAATGAATGGTTTAAATGTTGGTTTAAAAACCATTTTCTTAGTTGACTCATGTAACCGAAAGCGCATAAATTGAAGCAGAAGCTTATATACCTTCCCCTCTTATATTGAGATATATTGACATGTCCAGCTATTCAGTGGAATTAAAATTTCACCCTTGACAACGCGATGACAAAAACAAAACAGAAAACCATTAAGAAGCAATAATACATACATTAACTTCATTTTCCATACTGTAACAAGAAATTATATTGTTTTTATGAAGTCTCTTAAAACTAGTACAGTAGAGGCGTGCTTCAACGTGGCCGGCATGGCCCCGTCACACCACTGTATTAAAAAACGAGCCACTTGTGCTGTAAAAACCTCAAATTACTACAGTAGTAACTTTATATTTTCAGGACAACCAGTCTGAATTTGTACAGCGTTAACACAGATACAGTGGCATTGTAATGTAGTTTGAGTCTATTAAATTATTATTATCAAATAATAAAGTTCCCCTTAAGTCATCGATAGTTTCCTTCATTTTGAACCTGATTTGGTAGAATTTTATTTATTTATTTTTTTGCTTTGTACATGATTTGTATTGTAATATAATCCAAGTTCTTCGATTTGACTAATCCACCTAGTTTATCCAATATTAGTGTGTTTTTTCTTGTATTGGATGCTATGTGCCTGTGTTGGTGCATTAAGAAGTGCATACAGCTGTCTTGCCTTGAGATCAGGTGGAGTGCAACCATAGCCGCTCTATTTGCTATAAATTGTTCATTTTTAATTAATTAATCAATGTTTTTTTTTAATTGAGACTATAGTAACAGTTGTTGTCATTGGCAATATGGGCTCCAAGAATCTGCTCAAAAATATAATTTATCAGGAATCGGTAAGACCAATGACAAAGTAATCTGAATCAGCATCAACCTTAAAAAAAACTGCATCAGTCAATCTCTACCTTTTACCTTGTGAATCAAATAATAAATAGGGTGGACACTTGGTACGGACTCTGGCTGCAGGTAATAGCACCTCTGTCTCAGCAATAGGAATATTTTTGTGTCTTTCCTGTTTTAAGGAGTGACTGAGGGAAATGGGCACATTTTCCTCAGTCACATTCTGATTAGGCTGCTCAAATTTGAATCCCAATTATTCAGGGTTTCATTAAAAATCATTAAAGGTCATTAACAAAATTTTTAAAATTTTAAAAAATTATTTAATTTAAAAAATTTTTTTTTTTATTAATTAGCATTAAAATTCTTTAAATGTGATTATAGTGGCATTCAAAACGCTTTATTTAAAAAAAANAGAGAGAGAGAGAGAGAGAGAGAGAGAGAGAGAGAGAGAGAGAGAGAGAGACACAGAAAAGAGAGAGAGGGAGAGGGTGTGTCATGGGTACTTGTTACATTAAAATTATTTCTAAGAGCTTTAAAAGAGTATTAAAAAGCGTTAAATTAGAGTTACTCGTTCCTGTATAAACCCTGTTATTGCAATTCACATTTTATTTCTTTTAGTAACTGCAGTAAGAGTTATTCATTTAACTTTTCATTCTGTATTCTCTTTTTGGATTCTTATTCCACTTTGAAAACACCCAAACTCTTCCAGACTCTTGTAGAACCCTGACCCCACACACACGGTCAGCTAAATGCTGCGGTTTGGGAAAAAAAAAAAAAAAAGAAAAAAGCCACCCAGTAAATCAGAGGAAACTTGCATCAAGGCCCGTCCTCTGCAACAGCTGAGGTGACGCAGAGGTGAGGCAGTGCTGTAAAGGTTAATGACCGTTCTCCGGCCAGTAATGGCTGCCTTGAGCAAACACCTCTGCTGCTTTGCCCAGTTTACCAATCTGAGTTACATAAGGTGGGTCGCAGTGCCATGTGATGGCCGTACCTCTCTGTAATCTTTTACAGCATTAAAGTGAACTCTTCACAGAGATGTGTTCAAGTATAGCAATGTATAGGACTATATGTTCATCCGCTGAGGCGCTGGTGTTTTTCTTTAGGATCCCAGCTGGCTTCCTGTTCCCATTTGCACATGCTAACATTGTGTGAGGATTATGCAACTGTTGAGGGTCTGTATGTGTGCGTCCCCCCCCCTATAGCTTTCTCTGCAGGCTGCAAGAATTAAGCAATCCAAATGAAGTCTAAGATGGCCCCACTGCTCCAGAGGTTCTCCATTTTTTCTTGTTTTCCTTTAAAACAAAGATTAAGCTCGTCAAAGCTGTAAATAACTTATTGACTTTAGCTTTTAAGGAAACAATACAGAAAATATCTGTCACAACTAAAAACTAAAGCAAGGGTTATGTTTTGCCATTTCAAGTTTAATTTTAACATGTTAGTGGCAATGCACAAGTATTTGCTTTTCTAAAATTGATCTTCAACATTCCTCATAGTAACAATGAAATATTCACTTAAAAAATTTAAGTTGACAAGTTAAAGTAAACATTTGCGTTAATGCAAGCCTTAAAAGTAGATGTACCGGTAGTATATTTGTTTCTGTATAAATGAGCTGCTTGTTGCTAAGCAACCGTTGTTTTAAAGTTCCTTTGGTTTCCATTCCTCTAAATATTTTTATTGTTATTTTACAAAATTAAAGAAATCTCTCTTATTATATGCAAAAATGTCTAGCCATGCTTTTTAATGCTCTTATAATTTTAATGCCACCAACAGATACCCGTCGACAGGCTGCAGCCTGGTCCCGAATTCCTCGTTTTTCAACCACTTTTGTGGTGAAATAACCCCCCATTCTCTAGCGTTTTTTCCGACTCAAGCTTCTTTTGTGAACATACAGCTTTGCGATCAATCGGAAGCAGTTCCACGCAAATATATCGTAATAAAATATGTCTGACGAAATTGTTTTTATAAACATTTTTTTTAATAAAGCATTTAAAATGCCACAATAAACACATTTAATGAATTTTAATGCCAATTAAGGCCTTAATTTAAACAATAATACTTTAATGTCTTTTAATGATTTTTAATGACCCGCAGAAACCCTGTATACATACATATAAATTAAGGATTACTGCAGACATTTTTGGCTAAAACATATAAGCATGCAAAGAAAGAAAGCATGCATAAAGGTGCAATTAACTGTAGTGTGAGGATAAATTAATAAAACAATCAGTGTGTGACGATTTGTCATTTTTATAGCAGGGTTCAGCAGCTACTCAGAAAGGGTCCTCCAGTTTAAATTGGCTTATCTGAACCCAATTCAAGCAGTCTAATCGGTCCAAGGGTTTACTCAGGAAGCCCAAGCAGGTGGAAAACAAGAAGGATTTATAGTTGGTGCCCCCCCATGAGAACAAATTGACCCAGTCAGTGTGAGTCTGAATTCTTGCTGCGCTGTCATCGTCAGCACTTCAGCCAGCCCCGAGATCAACTCTGACCTCTTCTCATCCCCTGAGCGTCTATGGTCTGATCCATCCGGCCTCGACACAGCTCAAGTGGCAGCTCACGCAACGAGAATAAGCGCCGCCGCACGCAACCTCTCAGATGAGCAGCATTACAGTCGGACAGGCCAGGTACTCGGTCTCCATGTGCGAAGTGGCTCATTAGTGGACAGTAATCAGCTTAGTGCTCCCCAAACACCCACCGGCACTAAGCTCTTTACAGACAAACCCAGTTAGAGAGGTAGAGTTTGACTGATGCCAGGGTTGGGAACACACACACATCATGCCTGAGGCACGGGAGGAAGCAAGGAGGTGGTGACGGCAACTAGGAAAACACCTGAGGCGACGCAGAGAGCAGCTTGATGAGAGGGAAAGACGTTTAGAAGGGGAGGAAAGTGAAAGCTCTGCTTAGAGACTTCACAAAGAGGGAGGGACACAAATAAGAACGAGTGTGAAAAGAGGAAAATGTTCCCTCCTCCACCTCCTCCTCCCTGCACTCAGTAACCCCAAAAGGTCGGTGGGTGGCAACTCCGTTCTTTAAGGCAGCGCCCGACTCGCTCCGAGCCCAGCATACATCCCATACCAGGGCGCACAATTGCTGCTCTGTAGCCAGGATCGCTCTCACACACGGAGCTGGAACATCGCCCGGAAAACACAGAAACACACACTGATGCAAACACACACTCTGAAGATACACCTTCAAACTACTCTGACACCCCTTTCACTTTATTAATGACAGAATCAGAGAAAAATAATCCAATTTCACAATCCTGTCTTTTAATCCTCAACAGGACTTTATACTAGTGCTGAAAATAATCGGATTAATCGATTATTGAAATAGTCGTCAACTTATTTAGTAATCGATTAATCGTTAACTGGAGCATAGAGACTAAAACTATAAGAACCACCCAGACAGACCTGTAATTATACTAAAATATGAAAAAATGTAAACATTTCTCACAAGAAATCAATATCTGTCAATATGCTCTATCCAGAACTCCTTAAGTGGGTTTAAATTCTGTATAAAATCTTCTTCAAGGAACCTTTTGCTATCTGATTATTAATCGATTTATCAAAAAAAATAATTACAATAAGTATAATAACAATAAATTAAAGAACTGCACATCTGTAATACAGGATAATATATTTCCTAACACTTTTGTTTAACTTTGAGATCATGAAATACTTCATATTCTGCTGAGAAAACATTCATCAAGTTGTTTCATAATAAGCTTTAAACCCTCTGAATAATGACCACCCACTATAGAGTAAGTCTTGTTTATCTAAGGATTAAAAAAAAGGGATCAGTATGAAAACTACTCTATACGACAGTTTGCTCTCACTTTAAATCAAATTTTCAAAGCAAAAGTAAAAATGTCCGTTTATGAAGAAAAGGTCCTTTTCATTAAGTCTGACATGAAAAATCTAGACCTGCTTCTATTAATCATACTTGATGGCCGGCATTAATTATTATTAGGGCTACAAACAGAAACTCATTCATTCAATTCCTTTAAACCGATCGTACACACTCCCGTGAAAAATCCTTGGAATATGATTGTGAGGGAGGGAAAAAGAGGGGAAGGCTGGGTTCGGCATAAAAGAAGAAAGCAAACAAAAAGTCTGCTGGGGGACAAATGAAAGGACAGGAAGAGCCGAGGAAAGAGCGAGTAATGGAGGGGTAGACGGGTTTTGTTGAAGCAAGAAAGGGCGAAACAGTTCTGACAAAAGAGAAAATAGGTGTGTGTGTGAGAGAAACAGAGATAGGGAGGTTGAGTTCGCCCATTAGCTGAAACGCTTTCGGACGATTCCCGCTTCCTGAAAGCTGGTTGCCTCACATGATCCGTTTTTTTCCCACCAAATACCTACGAGTCTGTGATTTATGTCTACTGCCATGAAAGTGTGTAAACCAAACAAACCAAAGATGTCTTGCTGAAACTAAAGAGCTTTGAAGTATGGGAAGAAAGAAAGAAAACGGGCACAGGTGTGGTTATCAAAATAAAAAAAAAAACTACTCAGTCAAATCTAGTGACAAGTTCTAAGCTAGAAGATCTCACAAACACCCACATTCAGTCGGTCCAGTGGCGCCTCCTGGACTGGCCAAGCTGCCAAAACAATTCACTCCGTGCCTCTTGGTTCTTGCATGCATGCGTGCCAAATGCATGTGAATAAGGCACTAGTCAGTCAAAACATGACTGGAGTACTGAGCCATTAGTCGAGGTTTTACTACCTAATTACCATTCGGTTGGCTGGGCAGCTCACCAGCAAACACAAAACACAAAAAACACGTACACACAAAAACAAATGGGGTCGCAGTCGACTTCCTGTGAAAGAACCCTTCGGCTGGCGGCTCAACTGAGAGACGGACCTTTTTTTTTTTTTTAAACAAGGGAAATTAGGTAAATTACAGAAAATGAGCTGCTCTCGTTCTGGTTTTTTGGTTCTGAAAATACGAACTTCTATTTTTAAAGAGCAATGCAACTCCACAGGACTGTCTGGAAGAAGTTATTTTTTAATGATTGAATACTTATTAAGGTTAAATACATGTTGGCAAAATTTAGAAAGGGAATATTTGGTTCTGAAAGGAAAATTCTGCCAATTTTATTTCCATTCTATACGTTTTAACAAAACCCTTCTTAGCCTTTAACCAAACCAGTTCATATCACTTTATTTAGTCATTTCACTTGAATATAATTATTCCAAACTTAGTTTTAGATCAACTTTTCAATGCAAAATTTGGATAACAGAAACATGGCGATTAGATGTTTTTAAAATTTAAAATTGTGTTTATTATGCTTTCATCTAGGGTGAGCAAGTGACAAAACTGATTAGTTTTTTGTCAAATATTGAGTCTAATCTGCTCAACTATAAAGGTTAGATCAGGTGTGACATGATTGCATTTTTATTGCATTTTGTGTGGGGTTTTTTTTGTAGATATTGACAAAGTTTGGCCCACATTTGTAATCGACATCTTGCTACTATCTAAAAAAAAACAGTTGAATGAGCACCGAGGTAGCAGGTACATGAGCAGATAGCTAAACTAGTTTAACAGTTTACAACAGAAAACGATACTTCTTCTTTCTTTGCTGCAGTTTCTGCCTTTTATAGTACTCTCAAAAGTCAGGTGCAAACAGATGCACAAAAATATCTGCGGTCAGTCTTGCTACAAAGAAGGAATTGGTACAATGCCCAGACGATGGAGAGATATAGTCTGCACATGTAAAAAAATATTTGTAAGGACAAAAATAACAATAGTAGAATAATAAAAATAAAGGTAAAACAAATCTCTGTACAAATGGGACTTTTTTTCTCCCTGGATTTAAAAAAACACAACTCTGAACGAAGCGCAATTAAGTTTTTTTTTCTTTTACATTTGTTTGAAGCACTTTCACTATTATCATGTCTTGATAGTTATCTTTATTACCTCCATCTCCATGGCTTTGAACCTCATCTTTCTTTTTTGCCGCCTCTCAAACTGCCTGTAGAACACGCAATCAGCTCATTTTAAGGGGCGGAACCAAATCGGTTTGCACATCTTATCATTGACATTATAGTCTTTGTAAATCACCTATAGCATTGTATGATGGTAATATACAGCCACTTGTAATTTTATCAGGTGCAACAGTTTAATTGCTTGTTAATGCAAATAACTTAAGCCAATCAAATGGCAGCAACCCAATGCATTTAGCCATGCAGAAATGAAGATGATATGCCACAGTTCAGAGAGTCAGTGCACCCACCTTCTGATGGCTACTTCCAGCAGGATAACACGTGATGTCATAAAGTGCAAATCATCTCAGACTGGTTTCTTCAGCATGACAAGGGATTCACTAAACTCAAATGGCCTCTGCAATCACTTTGGGATGTGGTGCAACCAGACATGGGCAATGTGGAGTCAACAAGTCATCTCCATGTCATGTATTTGTTCTACCCAGCCACTGAAGCAGGTGAGTCCAATCTTCACCGTGAATTAACCTGTGCAGATTGGACTCACCTGGTTAATTGGCTGGGTAGATTAAATACATGACATGGGATGATGACTTGTTGACTCCACATTGCCCATGTCTGGGTGCAACATGCGATTCGCATCATGGATGTGCAGCCAAAATCATGTCAACATGGACCAAACTGACTAGATAATATTTCCAGTGCCTTTTGGACTCTATGCCACCAGACAGTCTTGAAGTCAAAAAGGGATCCATCCTGGTACTAGTACGGTTTAGCTGAAAGAGTGGCCTGTGAGTGTAAGTCTGATGTGGAGATCTCATCCGCCATCATCTGCTGGGGTAACAGCATCAAAGAAAATGACCTAAAGAAGCTCAACAAGCTAATAAAGAAAGTTGGCTCTGTTCTAGGAACTCCCATAGATCATCCTAAAATGATTTCCCAAGGAAGATTTCTTCATCAAATCAAGAACATTATGGAAAACAGCAAGCTTCTCTTCAAAAGATTTAAACAACAACAGAGTGCCTTTAATTGAATGCTTCTCCAGATTCGGTGAAAGACTCTTCTGCCTGCAGCTATCCACACCTAAAACAACTGGTTAAAAAAAGACAATGAGTTACAACATTTAATTTCCCCGTTGGGAATAATTATTTTTTTTATTCAATTGACTCAAACACCCCAACTGATTGCATGTGTTAAAAAGAAAAGACATGCATTTTAGCATTTCTTATTTTGAATATTTGAAGATCAGGCCCTATATATGTTTATGTAAAAAAGAAAAAAAAAAACACTTTTATATTAAAAGCAAATAAACATCTGTCATAACTGTTTTTTTAAGGGCAGAAAAAAGGTTTCTAGATTGAATCTTTTCAAATTGAAGTAATATGAGCTGAATCTCTATCTGCAGCTAATACAAATAAAAGCAGTATTCCAGTAGGCTTTTTAGCACTGCATATTCAAAGCAGAGTCATTTTATATCATTTTTATTATTAATGACAGCAGATGAAGTGTGAATATTGGCTCTAAACCTTCATAAGAAATGACCCAGTAAGGAATCAGCAGATGAAGAGTTGTAAATGCAGGAACATAACTCACATCTACCTTAAAAAAAAACATTTCCCTCTCTGTTTCCCACCTGACAGTGAGTAGGATCCAGCTGCTGGAAGCATGTATAAAATCTGGTGTGTAGTGGGAGGTGGGTAACCGGACCGGGTCAAGGTCTTGGGAAGAAAAGTAACCGAAAACAAAGACAGTTGATGATCTGCTGGCAGTGGAGGAGTGAAAGAAAAAACAAAGAGCAGAAAGAAAGAAAAACGCATGTTTTCATCAGTGGCATTCACCAAGGCAACCCAGACTAACGTCATCGTTTCTGTGGTCTCAAATATTTTTCTTTTCACTAAACAGCAGATCAAGATACTGCTTTTTTTAACACTCTATATTCCCCGATTTGATGTGAAAGAGTCAATAAGAGTTGACGTAGGAGTGACGTAAACAAAGTTCATTTTCCTCTTGAGTGCTGCTCCTCCAATAAGCAGGGTGAGTCAGTTTGGTGAGCAGAAAGGAGCACGAAGCTTCAACAGGTGCAAACACACACTGCAGGCATGGAAACCTGCAGACTCCTCTAACACAAACTAACAGTCGGTTTCTAGACTTCAAGCAGAACCGAATATCCAAAACACTTTCTACTTCTGCCTCAAAAAGGTGCAACATCATTAATTTGAGAAAAAACAAAAGGAAACACACCGCCCCAAGACCAAAGGAGCCATTTATAGGTGCAAGATTAGATACATTTGGATGTTATGAGCATCTATAGCTGCTATCTAATGACACGCTTAATCACCTCACAGTTGTATGTTTGCACTTTGCAGGACCCTTGGATTTACCTAATTAGAAGTAATAAAAAGGGCCGATATATGTGTGAATGGGAAACACACACATCTTCAAGGCCCCCCCTGCAAAAACCCAAACAGTGGGGAGGTTTTGCTGAGCGTGGAGTACCTACGTCACCTCCTTGAGCAGACCACCCAAACAAAGCCAGACTGGACTTCAGAGAAGGACACATCCTTGACTTCAACAACAATAAGCTCCAACTCCCTCTAATGGATCCCTGGTTGATACGCTCGGTGAAATTATCCACAGACATCTAAATAAATGTGTGAGGAATAAAGCAAGATGAACAAAGGAATATGCAGCTGCCGTCATGCAAACACGTGGCCTCATTCTTGCTTCTTTCTGTGTTGGTAAAAAGTGTAACGCTGTAATTAGGCTAATGACCCAAAGCTGAATTTGCATCAAATTTCCATTTTGATATAAATTATATAACCATAACACGTTGGGCCTTACCACCCAGAATGTGCAGGCATTTAAAACTAAACCACACACTTAAAAATAAAAACGTTTAAGACAGGATTTGTAGTTAAATTCTGTTATGCATGTAAATCTTAAAGAAAAGGCTACGCCAAATTAAATGATCAAACTAAAAGATAAGTCATTGAAATGAACTTGCATTAAAACCCTTCAGGAGTCAGACTCCTATCAGCCCTGGATTTAGGCACCACGTGTTCAGTCCTGCTGTTTCTGCTCCACATCTGTATGCACTTACACTCTGCATGAATGTGAGTGGAGCTGTGAGTCACTGTGCTGGAAGAGGCATTCTGCCTTCAGCGCCAAGCAAAACGTCCAAGCAGATGAACAACCACGTGCATACATACATACATATACATATATATATATATATACACACACATACACAGTGTCCTTAGCCTAACCCTCTTTGGAGGTGGAGGGGGGTTACATCCAATCCTTGAGCTTGTGTTTTATGTAACACTACTAGTGCTGTCAGTCTAAACTAGCGTGGATTACACACCCTGCCAGACGAGTCACCCTGTCGCACTCAGGCAAACGGTTTTCTGAAGAGGAATGCAGCGTTTGTCGTGGGGCTGCGACTCACTGTCGGATCAGCATGACGTTTTATCAATCACAGATTTCACAGAACGGCAGATAGAAATGTTCTACTTGGACACTAACACTAGAATAAAATATTTTTTGTTTAACTTTACAGAATTGGTGAGGCTTTTAAACCAAATTTAGAAGCAAAATAAATTGGTTATGAAAAAGATCTAGATTTGATAAACATGGGGTCCTAAAACGTAACTCATCTATTGATACCACTTGTTGGTTGATTGTGATTTTGTCAGTCATAATGCGGGTGCCAAATTTTGCAAAACCACTTCTTAAAAACCAAAACCTCCTTTCATGTGCATGACTTTGAAAGTTGAGTCATAGGTCAGACATATGGTTTGATCGATCTAATAAGCCGCTGCGTTCTTTTGTTGTTTTTTTGTTGTTGTTGTTTTTTTTACATTTTTTATAATAAATCCAAACAGTTCACTGTTACTGTATATGACCTTTTCTTAAAAACTGGTTGTTAAACACTAGGTTGTTGAAATACAAGCACAGATTTAAAAGGAAGGAGAACTTCTGTATGTCTTGTTGATAAACTGTATTTAAATATATGTCATGAGTCCAACTATCACTGAAACATATCAAAATAAAGCACAAATGTAAGCGCATCTAGCATTTTAGCCACCAGAGGAATGGAAGTTTATTGAAATTTTGAGGTGATGGTTGGGTCAGATAAATAAAAAATGAATGAAATAATAGAGACTCAATAATTCTCTGGCTGGGAAAAAAAAATTAGTGGTGTGAAATATTTGTTTTAAAGTCAAATATCTTTCTCCAGAAGAAATCATTTCGGATTAAACAGTTTCCCTACGTTATCCCAACCATGAGGTTACTTTTACAGATTATATAACCAGCGTCTAATAGGAACGTTCCTGGCATAGGACCCACAACTCGTGTTTAATTTTAGCCTTTGGCCCTTAGTGTTCACCCCTGGGACATAAACACAGTCATTACATTTACAGGCTTGTGACGGCTGGAGGAAAAAAAAAAGTTTGCAAATAAAAATCAGACATAAAGTTAACAATTTTTTTTTCATCTAATTGTTAAAGAATAATGTATCTGCTTTAAGAGTTTTAAAACTAAGTTTATAAAATGGTTGGAAATGCTTCGTGGATGCGGAGGAGGCTAAGTTTGTACAAGGATTTAAAAAAACAAAACACCAACAACAAAAAAGCAAGGGAGGGAAGGAATTCCAAAAATCCATCAGACAAGATGTCAAATGAGGACAAACAGTGAGAAGAATGAACAAAAGGAAGTAGTAAACATGCAGAAAACAAAAAAACAAAGATGGACACAGAAAAAAGCATCAAAACAACAGAAGTTGATAGGAGAAAATTACAGGCTGCAGAGGAGAAATGTCTCAGAAGAGACCACTGGTCTTGGAGTTTGTCCCTGTTGAGCACTGCCAGCACGCTGCAGCAAACACGCACAAACAAAAGGATCATTTATTGGAAGAGGAGAGGGGGGGAGGCAGGACGCAAAGGATGAAAAGCAGGGGGGAACACTGTACGGAGGCATTTGAGAGTAGTGTGAGTGAAACACTGGCCCCATCTCAAAATTCACAGCCAGCGTGTAACAAACCACCCCCTCCATGCTTCCCTGTGAAATTCTCAGCCACTACAAACCATGCTACCATTTTAATGAAACAAAAAAACACTGCTTTTACCAGCAACGCAACAATAAATCCAACACGTTGATGCACGGAAGCAAGCCGATTGTTAATTTCCATCCCAGAAATCTATAAAAGCCAACTGTAGAGCTTGGCTTCCCTGCACCACACACACAGTCACACACAAACCGCAACAACCCCCGTATGAATATCTAGCTAATGCTTTAAATTCCTCATTAAATCCGTCTGTGGAGCAGAGCTATGAAATGTTTACCACAAAACTTCCAAGAGCTTTTAATTCCAACAAGTTAGGGAGCAAATCACGAGAAAAGCAACTTAAGGCCACGGTGTGAAAGGTTACAGAGTGTTTCACTGACACACTTATATCCAGAATCTCCATTTTCATTCTGCTCTATCTGCTTTAACTGCAAGCATTAATTTCTTAGATGGGACCCATCATTTGGTGCAGACAGCGGTTCAAAGAGAATGTTTCTTCTATGACGAAACGTCTAGCGGAGGCTTAGCTTAGTCATTGTTTAACAGGGGTGGTCCTGCAAAGGATAGAACAGTGCGCCTTACAGTTTGAATGAACACAACAAAATTGAATAAAGCGGATGTGGTTGCAGGAAATGAAAACATAAACGTCATTGATTGCTACAGGAACCATATACATTTCACATACATTCGTTTATCCCAGTCTTTGTCAAAAGGAAGATTTTATCCCACAAAAAGCCTTAATATTTTTGACCAAACCTTTGTTCAAAACCAATTAATAGCCCATATTTGACAAAATATCAATATGTTTTCAGACATTTAAGTTTCTTTACTAAATACACTAATATCAAATTAAAATAATGTATCAAACCTATTGTTGTAACACTTCAATAAAGCTGGTGAATCCCAGTGTTCCTGATCATCCCTGAGAAACTTCTGCAACCTAACTAAACTGCGCGCTGTACAAAGTACAGCTGATTAGGTTAATGCCATATAAAGTCTAAAAATTGGCAGTATTTTTAAATGCAGAACAAGGGGGGGAAGAGGAACTGTCTCTGGAACTCCTAGAGTAACCCCATTGATCACTAAGGTGGTGCAGCAGTGTTCCCTGTAGAGAGGAGGAACATGCCAAAGTCACCATTGCTAATGCACCAACTAGGTCTTAAGAGAAGGTTTTTTTTAGTCTACAAGAACCATCTGGTTTGAACTCTTAAAGTAATGTCTGGAGAAATACACTACATAACACTCCCCCAATCAAACTTCCCCACAGGACAATAGACATTAAGACTAAGCCTTAACTTAAGCATGCTAATGGACTGAAGCATACAGCCAGGAAAGAGTAGCTTTAAGAAGAATATGTGACTGTCCCTGAGTGGACTGAAATATGGTTAAACATCTCTGGAAAGACCAAACATAGCTGATTCCCTAACCTAACTGAGACTGATGGGATATACAGAGGAAAATCATGAACAAAATCCCAAAACAGGTGTGTCAAGTTAGTACAGACACACCCAAAAAGACCTTTGTGGCTCTAAATGTTTTTGAAACACTGGAAATATTTGCCAATTAAACAATTGCACATCGTTTTGGATTTTGCTTCACCCCGTTATGTTTCTTTCTTAACAAAATATTATTAGATAGGAAAATTAGTCTCATCTGATGCTGTACTCCAGCCTCACAGTGGGGCATTTTACATTGACAATACCGAAAGCAGGCTCAGCTTAACTGAACATGAAAGTACAATGCTTGTATGGAAAGACTGAGTGGTTCAATTTGCTACCGGTTGCATGTATGGATGATGTCTGTATAACCTTTTCTTCTCTTAACCCCCCATCCACAATGACTCAACTGGAGCAGAATAATTCTTAATAATTGCTTCTCATATATAAGCAGTAAAACAAAATTACATATGATCCCCAACAAGAAAACTTAGGATTTCAAGGATATAGATTTTCTCACTGGTTTTCTGACTTGACTCATGCATGTATTGTTTAAAATCATCGTCCTGCACAAACAAATAGTACATTAGGGCAAGGGAACCAATGCTGAAGGAGCCAAACAAGGTATTTATTGCATGTATATTGGATAGTCTTATGAAAGCTCTCTATATTGAATTCTGCTTCAGTCAAGTTTTATTTACAAGCATTGCTCAAAGAATCTAAAAATCCTTATCTTGTGCTCAGACCAAACACAATTTGACCATCAAGAGCATTTAGTTCACATGCAAAGTTGATGGTGGACATGCCTCAATGGGCTTTAAGACGTCTCACGATGGGTTGTGATGCTTAAAACGTGTGAGGGAAGCAATATTCTTAACACTCTCATTCTAATCCACCCAAACCAGACGTCATTAGACGTTGGTTTTTGGGCTAAATCTGGTCGGTCCTGATTTAGTCCTGAAATAGTTGTTGAAAATTGGGCTACCGGTCTTACTTTGTCCCACTTTATTCCAATAATGAAAACATGTTGAGTCTTTTAAAGGTCTTTTCAACCAATTTTTGCTTGGCAGGACAGCAAAACACGGAGCAAATGGTTAGGAGTGAAAGGGAAATTATGAGACAACTATATCAATAAGTGTTAAAACTCTTACCTGTTCCCTCTTTGTTCCCGTTTGGATGTGTACGTAGCTCCTCTGATTTGTAGAAGTCGATGCTGGCATACGTATTGAGGCTTGAACTACTGCTCCCACCAGCTGCTGCCCCCATTACCCCAATCGTGGAGCCTGAACCAAGAACAGAGAAGTGTCGAGATTGGGGCTGCCCTCCTGTGGCACCTTCCAGGCCAGCATTTGGACTCTCTTTGTTAACCAAGTCCAAGTCTATGTAGTTAAGACCTTGCTCTGTGGATGATGTCTGATTGCTTGTAGGAAGTGACTGCTGTGCAGGAAGTGGAAGTTGAGTAGGAGCATCTGTGACGGCACCGTTCCCCCACAGCATGCTCTCAAAACCAAGGCGGCGTGCAACAGCCTGGGTATGCTCTGGGAAGAGGGAGGCAGTTGAAGAAGAAGTAGAGGCAGACGTGGATAGGGAGGGTGTTGCCACAAAGGTTTCTGAGCAGTGCCGCCTACGTCCTTGGGGGTCAGCACGGATTACCTTAGCACCCTGATCTGGGTTCAGTCCTGTTTTGCCTAAGGTAAAGTCTAGACCCCGAGAGAGCATTGAAACTGAAGAATCGGCTCTTGTGGGAGAGGGGACCTGGGGGGACATACTAGGTGATGATCGAGGGGCAGTGTTGTTTTTCAAGCTGAAGGCCATCTCTGTGTAATCCCCACAAGATGTAGGAAACTCTGACTCACTCACTGAGGGAACACTTTCCCTGCTTTTCCTAGGAGGCTGTTCAGGCACTACAACAGCCACTTCACATAAACTAGCAGCAGTGTCCTTGCAGGTTTTAGGGGCATGGGCAAGGGCTGGAGGTGTGGGAGGGGTATGGAAAGGAGGGAAAATTAACTGGGTATTGGAATGGGGCGAAGGGGATGGTGAAGGCCCGAGATCCATATTTACATACTCCGAGGGAGTGGGTGGAGAGACTGGGGCTGAGGGACTACGAGACAGTAAGACAGTGTCTTCTGAAGATGAAGCTAGTCTGTTTTGAGGATGCTGGTTAGTTGAGCCATGATTCATCAATGATCCATGTCTAAGTGCTCTGCCTCGCCCACTGGCAACTCCCTTATATTCAATGCTTACATACTCCCCAGGGCTCTTAGGTTCAGGGGGTAGAGGATTCTCACGGACTCTTGGAAGAGTGTTAGCCTTAGAAACGTCTACAAACAGACTTACTGGTCTACTTCTAAAGTGATTACCTTGTTTTGTCATCCCACCAGAACCCCGTCTCTGAGAAATCTTGCTCCCCTCTTTGGACTGAGACCCACATGTCACATTACCGGTCGCCTGATTAGTCCTATCATCGCTCTCACCAAGACTCTCACTGCTAGCTGAGCTGGAGGAGTATGAGGACGAAGAGAGTGATTGATGCTGCCCAACACCTGGACTGCCAGTTGGCTGCTCTTGATGCCCACCTAAGTTTCTACCGCCCCCCACTCCCCTGCTACAGCTGCCATTGGGACGTCGACCTCGTCCAGGCCCATCATCAAAAAGCCCAGAAGTGGGGTTATGCTTGTACGACCTGGGAAGGGAGTAGTAAGAATAGACCATTTTTGGGGGCTGCTGTTGCAAACTGGTCTCCAAATGGCAAGTGTGTTCATTGGGTGGGGGACTGCCGTTTACAGAAGGCACACTGATTGGAGACATATTCATGTAGTCGCTACCAGCCCTGCTGTCAGCACTGCCAACCCATGTGCCTTCAGAGAGACTTCCACGCTGGTCAGGGGAGCAGCTGCTGTTGGGTGACATTATCATATAGCCATCAGCCACTGGCAGGGGACGAATCTGCTGTGGGGGTGACACGCTGTTGTTGGGGGTCATGGCCATATAGTCATCAGCAGGCTTGGAATCTGATTCTGGAACAGAGACGGTCATTGTTTGACATGAGGAAACAGGAGGCTGAGTGACACCTGGTAACATGGACATATACCCATTATCAACCCCAGCAACTGCTCCTGGACCAATGTCACTTTTTAGCTCTCCGGCTACATCCAAGTACCCTCCTCCCCCTACAGAAGAACCCATGGTTGATTCCCTTTGAGTAGAGGAACAGGTTGATGTGAAGGACTCCCGACTGGTGCTCCTTGACATAATAGCATAATCAGCTGAATCTTCATCTGCAGGTTCTTCAGCTCTGCGCTGATGTGGAGCCAGTCTTTCCAGGGCCATAGGAGGCAGGGAGGCACGCTTGCTCAGAAGCCTTCTTTCAGCCTCACATTCACGGCTAGATGAACGTCGTAGCACCCGCCTAGTCTGGGGAAGTGAGCCATTAGTTGGTGTTCCTGGCACAGGCTGAGAGCTGGATGTAATGTTGCTTTGACTATTGTTGCTTACACCAACGCTGCTCCCACTACATTGGCCCATCATGATGTAGTTTGCTCCGTCCTCGCCAAGGGACTGGCTGCCAGTGCTGCTGACAGAGCTTCCTGGTAGGCTCTGAGAGGGAAGAGCTGTGTGGTCCCCAGGACTGGAACCATACTCATCAGACGAGCCATAATCACTTGGTGAGCATGAGACTGAGGTATGATGTGAGGGTACACGAGTATAAGCGCCAGACCCTGCAGCAGCACCGGCAAATGGGATGCCTCCAAACTCAGATCCGTGCCCAGAGCTGGATGAGAGACTAGGGGCTGGTGATGGGGCCGGGGTCGAGATGGAGCGCATCAACCCAAAAGGAGTTTTAGCAGCTGTTGTTGGGACTGAGCGGGCAGACTTTGACCTGAGGATTGGGGTCGTAGAGCAGGAGCCGTTGTTAGAAGGACTTGAGTTTACACCATGGAGTGGAGTGGAACTTGTTATCCCGTCCTCACTTTTTCCCCCATCACTGGCGGTGCGTGACCTTGGGAAGCTGTGTCGAGGTGTGGGGGAGGCACTTGAACTGCCTACTCCCACTCCAACAGTGGCACTTAAGGAGGGCTCAGTTCGGGGACGGCGGAGGAAGCCCACCTGGCTGGGAGGAGGGTTGGGGTGGTGCCGACGCGAAGGAACACTGATGGGGTTGGAAGCTGTGGCACCTCCTCCAGGACCAGAATTCGACTGCGACTTACTGCGCTGGCGGAACTCCTCGCTCAGGGCTTTCATGGCCTCCAGCAAGGTTTCATGCATGTTCTGGGCCACCACAGAATCATCCACCTAGGACATAACATATACACTCAAGTCAAATCCTTACAGAAGCAGATATCTTATAATTTTAATACAATTAAATTCTTTTATTTTATTTATATATTAAGAACCAAATCATAAAAAATATTCTCTCCAGCTATATTACAAAGCAAGCAAACACAAACCTTATTTGGCTGAATATTATATTTGATTCAAATTATCCCAATAAAGCACAATCATGTAGTGAGCCTGAGATCTTTACAATCCAGTTAAATTTTAATCAGTTTCACAAAGCCAAAGATAAAATCTAGTTTTGTAAAAAAGTTAATCCAATACATTTAAGAAAGCCTATTTTAATGCATTGAATTTTTGACTTTGCGGCAACCCCTCATCCTGAGAAAGCGTCTCAACATTAAATCAACTTTTTTTAGAGCAATGAAGATTTAAACTTTATTGTCATTGCACTGTCACAAGTACAAAGCAATGAAATGAACTTGCTCAGGGACCCAGAGTGGCAGTCCGTGGGAGTGGGGCTTGAGCTCAGAACCTCTGGAACCCAAGCGCAATACCCTAACCACTAGGCCACCACTCCCCTTTTAAATAGTTAGTGTAAGCAGAATAAGATAATGATTAGAGTAGCTGATGCAATTAATGAAATTCACATTTTGTTTTAATTGTTTATAGAGTAAGCTGATTTTTTTTATAAACATTATTTTTGAGTGTGAGGAGAGATTCCAAGCCACCGCAGTCAGGAGATACTTCCATGTGTTTAATTGTGTGTATGCTGCTTACATTACTTATTGGTCAGCTCTTTTTTGCTTCAATGTCTGCCTAACTGTGTAATTACCCGTCTGTTTAAAGCTCCAAAGGACAGAAGTGGTCGAAAGTAGTTCTTAAAGTTGGGTATTGTAACGAGGGAGTCGTGACACTGTAAGGTTTCAGAAAGGGCTTCGTGTATTGTTCCCGACTGGAGACAACACCCAGTAGTAAATGAGGTTAAGGCAAGAAAGATAAAGCTACACATTTTTTTTTATTGCTAACTTTATTACAAGGTCAGAAAGTTTGTCACTCTGCTATAGATTACCTTAAAAGCATATTTAGTGAAATGCAAGTCCAACATTAAGACTCACATTTGCCATAATAAACAGGTTCCTCTGTTTGAATGTGAACTTTGTTAAACCACCCCGATTTAAATATTACTTGAAAAAAATAAATAAATAAAGTTATATGCACATTTAGACAGTAATTTAAATATTACTTGGAAATGCGACAGTATCAACCATTAGTTAATATAAAATGTCCAGTCGGTGATTTTATGATTATAGTTGCACCATCAGCTGAATTGGGACTTTTACTCTTGAGATGGCTCTTTGCACATATAATTCATACTTGTGCAATTAGCGTTAATATGCAAAAAAGAATAAATGAATCGACTTGTTTAAATGTGGCAACATTTTTCATCTTTTATCCATATTTATTAACTTTGTTGTTTAAGTCCAAGAAATTTAAGATTATGATAGAGTCAATAAATCTGGATTAAGATTATGTGAAGCAATTTCTACCTGGGTTTAAAGAAAACTGGAAAGGTGTGGCTCTACTTTATTGGAAACATGATTTTTAAATCCTATCAACACCTCACCATTCAATCTGAACCACAAGGAAAGTAAAAACAGAACAACTGTCTTAATTGAAAGCTTTTAACAACGCAGGTTGACCCTTTCGGGGTAATGGAAATTCTCTGAATCTGTGATTCTTAATCTCAAAAGCAGTGAACAATACAGCTTTACTTCTCTTTCCTGCATTGTTTAAAGGCCATGGGAGGTCAAATTTTGTTGCGCTCCAAAATATTCTTATGAATAGTATGAATATATGTATTAATGCATTAAACTTAAATACAGACAATAATATAATTGTTCTTTTAAAGGAAAGTTTTTTAAATTTCTCTTGAGTCATAAAAAGTTTCAATAAAAAAGCCAATAGATTAGACAAAAAAAGTTTGACTCTTCTTTCACTAGTTGTTTGGAGATTTGCAACTGGTGAATGTTGGAAGCTAATGCTCACAACTCCAAATTGCATGCCTACCTGCATCCAAAACTCGCCGGGACCCGTCACAGCCGAGCGGCCCACCTCGACAAAGAAAAAGTTTTCTGAATGTCCGCAGCGCCTGACATTCATCAGCTGGAGCACCACAGCGGCTGCGTCGGAGTTCAGCTTCACGAAGTTGACCGTCTTGTCAGTTAGGCAAAGCCGATAGATGCCCACCAGGTTCTTGGCTTGACCTAAGCCTTTAGGCCACACCTTTACCTGCCAAACTTCTTTGAACGCCGGCCCTGGATTAGGCGCTCCATAGTCCCCTGCAGTCGAGCTGTCACTGGGATTTTTACCTTTAAAGACAAAGCACAGACATTAAAGGGTTACAGGAGTAAAAAAAAAATCAAACACAGCGAAGACCAAAAATCAAAGAATATGTTCTTTAATTCATTTTATAATTTACCAAATACAACCACTGTCTGTTGGCAGAAGGCTATAAGCTCTGATAAATAATGCTGTTTTAATGCTGAGTTTATTTTAAATGTGATCTCAAAACAAAACCAGCATGTACCAGCTTGTACTTGCAGGCCTCATATCTGAGGTCCCAAGTCAGGCATCTCAGCACCCTGACACCCACAGCCAGTATGGAAAAATCAAACAGTCGACAGCCGAAGTGCTACAGAAAAACGCTGACTGTGAGAGAAAAGTGCCAATTATGGAGAGTAAAACAGGAACTTCAGCAAACTATGATGGAAAATGCCTCTTATAAAATCTTTAAAAGTAAAGCAAACAATACAAAATGATGATACGCCTCAAATAAAAGCTTCTCTTTAAAGCCCAGTTTCCAGCTATGCGAATGACTGGGCTAACACATGTAGAAGTATAGAGAATCCCCACTCTGTCCTTAGCTGGCTTTGCTCAGACTGTTTATTTAACAAAAGCTGGGGATTTTTTCTTAACATTTTGTTTTATTATTTACACACATATTTTCTGCCTACAGTCACTGTACAGGTCAGATTTCAGAGGTTTAGCGTGTGCTTTTTATCCTCAGGAAGTGCCTTCTCTCCCTCATGCCATGGGACTCGTTTTGATTAGGTTTATGTTTAAGCTGTTTTACATTAACCTACAAAAGCAAACAAGAATTTAAGTTTAAAAAATTATTTTAAAAAGCCTCATATTTTGGGCAAATTGGGCAGCTCCCTAAGAAAAAAAAATCTCTAAAGAAAACTGCTATCCTTCAGGGTGCCACATTTCTTGATATGCTGTTATGTTCCTGGACTGAATATGTCTGAGCATGATGTTCTTTCTGCAGCGCAGGATAAATCAATGTCACAACCGCATGAGAAAAACCTCCAGAGAAACCTGCGTTCTTCGAGAAAAGAGGTTGTTCCGTGTTTATTGGTGTTGAATACTTGTCTTACTGGCCTACCATAACTGGCATGAAAGCGCTGATAGGAGAAGCATTTTCCTTACAGCTTAATGGGTTGTGATTTTAAACAGTTGTAGTGTGAAGAAAGTATACCTTTTTTTGCTTATTAACACCCAACTATCAGTAGTTTTCTTTGGTTATATCTGTCTAGAGGAGGTTCAGGTCTGCTTAGCCGAGCATCTGTCCTCCTTCAGATCATTGCTGTTTGTGGATGTTCTTCTTCTTCTTCATCTTCTATGGTCCTACCATAATAGTTAACTCTAGTCTAGGTCTAGACTTTGACTAGACCATTGTACCTTGATTCTTATTATTTGGTTTTCTAGAAGCATCTCTTCTTTGGTCTCACCTGTCCAAATGGCATTGTTTCAGAACCAGATGGAAACTTTACAAATACTAGTCGTGTTTGAGAAAAGACTTTGATCCTGGTAACCCCAACCTTGGTTTCCTTCCAACCCTTGTGACATGAGGCCCATTTACATTACACTCTGAAAACCGATTTTTGCTGAGCTTGGATCAGTTAACAGCGTCGAACTTCGTTAATTACGACCATTTATACACCCCGCTAGGACAGTTCCTCGCCCCCTAGTGACAACCTATGCTACTACTGCTCTCTTGAGGTAAACAAGAAACCAACGTGGCGGTGCCTGTAAAATTCAGGAAGTTTACAGAGAGTCAGGCAAAGAAGGCAGCCTTTGGTGAATTTACTTGAATTTACTTACTTTTGGTAAAGCCGGGCATACACTGTGCGATTTTTTCAATCGTTGCACGCAGCTACAACTCACACTGTACGACGAAACCGCAGAGTTTCATCATACAGTGTGAGTTCACAGCTCTTGATGTATGTGCAGCATGACGCTATGGTGAGATCTAACTGCTCTCACTGTACGTCTAAAAACCATGTCTGACTCAGCTCCGCAGTGAGATGCCGTTGCTCTGACTCGTCTATCCAGAAGCCAAACAAATAGACGGGAAATCTGAAGCTCACTAGAGTGAAACGTGCTGGCTTGGCAATTTGTGCAATTTTGTGTTGGAAGCCCTAAAAAGGAAAAGGAGACAACGTTTTTGGACAAAGACATGGCTGAGCAAACGTGGCTACTATGGTCTGTCAATTTGCAGACAGAACTCCATTTCACTCATTTCACCCTCGCCAAGTTGCTGTGTTTACATCTGAGAGGAAGAAGAAAAAGAAGAATCCTTGTTTACGCATCCCCACTGAGTGATTTGCCCACGACAGTCGGGTCCTGAGCTCACGATTCCTGATCGGGAGGTGGTCGTGGGAGGCTGATCGCCCCTCGTAACCCCCTGTACACTACATGACTCACGAAGTACAATCAGGCTGAAAGTCGGCCCGATCGAAAAAATCGCTTGGAAAATTGCTCGGTGATGGAAATCGCACAGTTTATCCCCAGCTTTAGTGGATACCACAAACGAAAGTCTAATCAGGGCTTAAAGATACAGGAAACAACAACAGACATTGAGGTTCATCACACTGCTAAGCAGAATCATTATAGGAAATTGTGTGGAAAGGTAGGGAAGCTAGTATTTCTATGAATGTCTATAATTTCATGATTACGGAGCCTGACTGTAAGGAGAAGAAGCGGTCTGCTCATGCGCTCTTTGTTATCTGAGAACTGAGCCTCAACTGAACCATTATGTGACCTACTGATGAACTAGTATCAGTTTAGCGCGGTTCGGTTGTGTCTGCCGTGGTCTGGTTCAGTTGTGCGTTCCATTTACACTCAACCGTTATGTCGCTTACCGTGCTCAGACCGATCTCAGCACGGTTTCAAAAGGGTAGTGTATATTGGATATAGAGTCTAAGAACTACCGGTAAGTAGAGTCTGACATGGATGGGCATCTTTCTTTTAGCTCTTAAAAGTTCTCAAATTCTCTTTTTGATTAATAAAACAGTAGCAGTCCTCTTTGTTGAGGCAATTTCACCATAAATTGCATTTCCATGCTGGTTAAACTAAAGAGAAAGGGTTGTTCTTTATACTTGTTGAAAGAAAGTTTTCTCAAAGGAAGAGTTGGTATTTCTCCAAGTACTGCACATTCTGGCCTTTAGATTAATTTTATATAAACTCCCACTCCTGTCCATATTAACAAATATGACATTTTCCACTTACTTACTGTAGCTTATTGGACTTTAGATTGCTTCTCTAGGATCACAGCTGATACTTTCTAAACTTTGGCATAATATTAAAACGCCACTATGCTCTACAGCAGCAAACTTCTGCAGCAAAAAGTACCTGATTAATCCTACTATCGAAGGTTTTTTTTTTACATTTTGTTTCTGTTTTTTGCCTTTTGGCCCATTTTTTTTTTTTGTCACAAATACTGAAGCTGCTTTTTGTACTTTTGTAGACATGAGATTAGATTAAACTGGTTTGGAAACTGCTAGAAAATAGAACTGGAGGAGGATGTACTTAAACTCTGGAGTAATAATTTAAACTAATCAGACAGCGGGGATTGCAAAATCATGCTTCTGTGTCTGGGTGCGTGTGCCTCTGCTTTCCTCCTGCAATGACAACCATATGCAGACTAGAAGCCCTGCTTACACAGTGGTTTGCGGGCTTCTGTTGTGACAAACATTTTCCAAAAATCCCAATCTAAAAAAAAAACAAAAAAATAATAATAGTGACAGATCTGAGATGTCTAACTGCATCCTCTTTCCATTGCTCACCCCAAAAAAGAAGGGTGAACACAGAACTTAGAGAAGGCTGAGAATAGATGTTTTGTTGAAAGCAAGAGAGGCTGCGGGTTGGTAGCTATGTGTGTGTGCGTGGAGACACTCCAACCTCCTGCATCGGATGACTCACTCAAGGCCAAGCATTGCCGTTTCATGTGCTGCATCTTGCTCCGTTTCGGAAGGAAGAGGCAATCAGATTACCGTTTAGTGAGGACTAAAGAAATAAGGGATCCTATGAGATTTCAAAGAGATGTTTGAAGAACAAGAGGTTGCAGCAGCTGCTGCTCTAGAAAACATTAAACATCTGAAAAGGTTTTTTTTAGCCATGTGCTTTCTGAGATTGTGAGGTAATTTTGCTTTACCGTTGAAAAAACGTATCTTTTGCAGTCGGTGGAGTCCATCCAGAGTTCTGTCTCTTGCAAATTTTAAAAGCAGTGAAGAAATTTAAAGAGGTCTTTCTAGACTCTTGCAGAAACTGATGCACCTCTGCCAAACATCACAGCCCTTTGCTCATGCTTACATAACGCTGGTATTGCTCCAACACAGAGCCACATGAATTATAGATTGCCCCCCCGTAGCTTTCCTCTGGGGCTTTTTTTAAAATGTATTTTTACACAGTTCTATTTGCTCATGAACCAGCAGAAGTCAGTAGAGATACCAGTCCATTTGAATTTTGCATTCAGGTTATCAGCAGGTCGACTTCCGTTCAGCACGACACCACCCCTATAAAACATAATGAGCCCTCAGAAACCAGAACAGCCCTCAGCCCGGAGATCAGGTTGAAGGAAGATGCCGGAAGCGTGTAGAAAACTAAACACATCCACAGGTTAATGGTTTTGCTGGTTGCAAAAAAAAAAATTTAAGCAACCTTCATGTAACCTTGAGGACGTGTTCAAAACAAATTTGAAATCTAATTTCCCTTATTTTCAGTAAGGTACAAACAACCCAGACTGGGTCTATTTACACACCAGCTGTCAGCCGCTATTACAGCATGAATTTTTGGACATATGTGCAGCCTGCATGCCTCATCTGTCTGGGGCAGCAACACTGGTGTCTATTCATGGCCATTTCTATGTCATACTTGAGCTGAGTCCTTTCAGATCCTGAGATTGAGAGGCGATGATCTCCACTGGTTTCTCCAGCTGAGTTCATGCAGCCAGGGTAAAAGCTCTGTTTTATCACATATTAATGCCGCCTTAAACATAAAAAATTGCTTCAACTCAAGGGAGGTATTGAGGGGGGGTCAGAGGAGTGAAACTAATTTTAAAGATGATCAAAATAATATTACTAAACATAACCAGGTTTTATACTAGGGCTAAAACAATTAATCGGATTAATTGTTTATTGAGATAATTGGTTAATCGTTAAACTTAGAGCAGTAACAATATCAAATATGTAAAAAAATTAAAAAATATATTTTGCATTTAAGATAAAATTACATTTCCGTCTGTCCGTATGCTCTACCCAGAACTTCTCAAGTGGAATCGTTTTGGTTCCCCTGGTTTAATTTTGTAAATAAATCTTCTTTTAAGAAACCAATTATTAACCGATTAATCTAAAAAATTATCAACAGATTAATCAATTTGCAAAATAATCTTAGGCTACGTTCACACTGCAGCCTGAAGTGACAAAAATCCGATTTTTTTGCCCATATGCGACCTGGATCTGATCTTTCCATGGCTGTCTGAACAACACAGATCCGATTTTTCCCAATGTGACCCAGGCCACCAGGCTATGTGGTCCTAAATCCGATACGAATCTGATCTTGCCGAATGCGACCTGTGTCTGAGCGGCCAGGTCGCATTCATCCGACCTGAACGCCATTAATACCCAACAAATGTCACTATTCTGCGTCTTGCTATGAAGAAGCGACAAGAAAAACAACAACCATGGCAGATGATGATGCGGAGAGCAGTATTTATGTTTAACTATATTAAAAAGATTGAGTTTTATAGTTGGAAAAGACCGCTAGATGCGAGCTCGCACTACCATCCATGTTTACTTCCGTAAACACAGAGCACGCTGGCCTGTGATGTCACTGCGTCCTCTACTGCGCATACGGGACACTTGTGTTGTATGACTGCAGTTCACACAGGAGATCACATACAAGTCGCATATATTTGGAAATATGAACGGCGACGCAAAAAATAAATAAATTCGGATTTCACAAAAAAATCGGAATTGAGCATCATTGCCTGCGGTGTGAACGTAGCCTTAGTTGCAGTCCTAGTTTATATAGAAATTAGTAACTCCAATTTAATGCTTTTTAATGCTCTGAAATAATTTGTATGCCATCGACAAATACCCATGACAAGAGAAATACTATATATATATATATATATATATAAAAAAAAATATATAGATGTATTTTAAAGTGCCTTGAGAAGAATTTAGGACATAGCACTACAAATGAAATGGAACTAAAATGGAAATATTTGAAAAAAGTGGATACAAAAACGCATGCTACAAAAAAGAAATGAAATGTCAATTGCTACCGAACATAGTACATGTGGTACAAATGATACATTTATTTAGAAAAGAGGATTATCGCAAGTGTCTCATTTCGCTTTCGATTCAAGTTCTGACTCAAACATTTTTCAGCTCCTTACATTTGTTCCTGTATCTCTTTCTGGGCATTTTAGCCATAATTGTGCAAGATTTATATTCCACAGGTGGAAGATTTGGCTATTTCTGAATATGGAACAATTCGGACACACCTTCCTTAGAAGCGTGTGAGTGGTGTTGCACGGCTGTGTTTAGACACCAGAGCACCTCCGCATGCAGTGTTGCATTGCATCCAAATATTGTTCGAAGACAGTCTGATTTTAGACGTTAGTGGTGGTAGTGTTCGCTGCAGCTGGTGCTGGGCTGTACTGCATTGATCACAGAAACGTAACTTGACATTGTTAGCTGCTGTCTGCCCCTTGCAGCTGATCTGTTTCTGTCCAACTGCATGTGAGATCGTAAAGCATTGACACCCACTGTGGAAAAATCCTACTTCATGTTTACTGTTGACAGGCTGCAGCCATGTCCTGGATTCCTCATTTTCCAGCCACTTTTGTTGAAATTAGCATTTTTCCCCCCATTCTCTAGCATTCTTTTTTCTCTCTTTTATATCTGATATAACATATCTGTCGAAACTTTTTTCATAAAACATATTTTTTGGAAAAAAAGTCTATTTTAATGCCACTGATAATCACATTTAATTAATTTTAATGCCATTCAAGGCCTTAATAAAAAAAAAGATTGATTTAATGACTTTTAATGACCTGCAGAAACCCTAATAACCTCCATGGGGTCATCCCTCCAAACATCCATCTACAACGTTTCACTAAATAAATGTTTATACTTCAAAGTTTTTATTGTCATGAGAAAAAAAAAAGGTTAATCAAGAATCCAAATGTTAATAGTCCAACAATTCCTCTGAAGATTGAAGGCAGACGTAAGGGAAAAATGATCAACTGTTGATGCAGATTTGGACCTCTTCCTTTGAATCTCAGTAGATGGTTTAGCTCTGGCAGAGTGTGTCCTCTTCTGGTTGGCTTTAAGTCATTAGAGAGATGAATGGGACTGTTAAAGGGGTATTAAGGGTGCTGTATTTACCCCTGAGGCTGCCAGGGGCCTGCTGAGTCACTGTCAACATGTCTCAGAGTTACACCACAATTACTGTTGAGGTTATCACGCAACTTCTCAGAAAGTTGGTCTCCTGAAGCCACTTGACAGGATCCAGGATTTAAAAGTCCTTTTTTTATCTAACCGCCTTTGCACCATTATCTTAAAGTTTTGCATATCCGCAAAGGAACAAATTCTGATTTTTTGTGTTTATAGGAACATTTCTTTTCCGTTGGTTAATGCTGCCTGTAAATGAAGGAAAACTACTCTGGCATTCACTGGGCTCCGTTTCATGTTTCTGACCTCACTGCTCGAACACGCAGTGCTGTGCTATAAGACCACAGGAAAAAAAAGCACTGAAATATCGTAGGCCTCAAACGTCTCTCTTTATCCCCCATCTAAGCTACTGTTCCCCCAATAAGACACTCTGCAGAGCCAGAGACTGGTGCAAACCGTGAGAGGAGAGTGAGCTTTCCAGGCAGTGAAATGAGTTTAATCTCTGGCTGCCATGTGTGCCGGATCATTTAACCGTTCTCTTTAAAACTCATCCACTTCCATGGTTTTTATCCATCTCCAGCCTCGGTAATCCCCCTCCTGATCTGAGCCAAAACTTCAGCACACAGCTCTTCTTCAACATCAGCAGCTGCCTTTCTGGGATCTTACATGTGGTTTGTGTTAGTTTTGTACTGCAAAAAAGTGACGTAAACGAGGTGAGGTTTGCCATTCCCTCAGCCCCAAATCAAAGGTAAAGGCTGGTTTGGTGAGTTTATAAAAGTTATACTTTGCCCCACTTTAGACATCCAAAAAATAATACTTGATGACAGATGGAAGGAGGAAAGTACTGGAACAAAACAATTAAGAAGCAGCAGGAGGCTTGCTGATGCTTTCTATTCAATTTAACTGATCTGGAGTTTTTTTTTTTATTCCCCCACCAAGATAAATAACCACAGATTTTAGTTTCCTGATGTTAAATAGGAGATAGCGACACAACCGAGAGGAAAGACTGCTGCAAATGAAATGATTATGTTCGAGTCTTAGTTGGTCTAATCTAGGGGTGTAAATCACACCCATCATGGCGATTCGATTCAGTGTCGTTTTTCTGACCCAATTATTCGATTATTTTCGTGTGTGCCAGCGGGAAGAGGGTAGTGGCTAAAGGAAGCGAGGTAGGAGGGCAAAATAGGTTTAGCACCACCGCAGCACGGGAGTCCAGGAGCAAATGGATAAAAATAGACCGGAGGAAAAAAAACACATGAAACTATACTCTTGCGGATGTGTCGATGCATCGGATCATCGGCTGTCGATACAAAACGATTATTATTTACACCCCTAGTCTAATCATGTAAAAATCCAATCAAATAAACTTTCAGGTTGTGTTTGCAAGATGACAGCTTCAAGTTTTACCAATACTGTAAGAGACAACTGCAGATGCACAACTATTGTTGTGGGATTTTACAAAAAATAATTGCAGCTGCCATATTTCGATTTTCCTTTTAACAAACCAGCTGGTTTCATTGTTTTTAACAGACCTGGATGCACTCTTGTCCAGTGTCCATTATCACGAGTTTCATTGTTGCTTTGAAAGGTGCTTACAAGTGACACGGTCTGAGACCCTTTAAAGCAGGGGTCTCAAACCGGTACCAGAAAGTACCGTGTGGCTGCAGGTTTTCTTTCCAACCAAGCAATAGCACACCTTAATCCAGTCGTCTCATCAACTGAGTTCAATCTGAACAAGATGACTCGATGAGATGAATGGAGTCTAATTGTTTGGATGGAAAGAAAACCTGCAGCCACACACCCCTTTCTGGAACCTGTTTGAGACCCCTGCTTTAAAGCATCATTTTCACTAGTGACTCATTTTAAGCTTTCATTTTTCATTTTAAACTTTGCAGAACTGTTTTCATGTTGAAAGATTAAGCTGCATTTGTTTGACAACTGGCCTCTATCTTACAGGTACAGTAGAGAAGTTTTTCTCCAACCGCCCCCCCAGTTATTGGGCTCGTTTCAACTGACAGCGATCGAAGCAGCCCTGCTGTAAAAGGGTTGCAATCCATCCAAAAGCTCCCATAGCTCAACATATTGGCACTCATTGACTGAATGGATTAGCCTGCCCCGGGCTTTCCTTTGCTGCCCATCAAACCGGAGCACTTAATTGACAGTCAGCAAGAGAAACAAAGCAGGGACCGCTGGGGACACGTGTCGACCGTGTTTTTTTCACTTGCATTACAAAGACTTTAAAGAGCTGGGGCGCAGTGAAGTCTGGCTGCCCAGCCTGTTATAAACTCACAGGGTGTTAATGTGAGCAAACTCACAGAGGAGGTAGTGCTCTCGAAATCCTATCCAGCTGGCAGACCTGGATAAAGATTCAGGTTTCTGCAACAAACAGCAGCGATCTCTGACTTCATTAGGCTTCACCATCCCGCCTTCGGCAGACACTCGAGACAATAGCAGCCTAACTAGGGAGATGAGAGGTGCTTAGCATGGACTTCATCAGCCTGCTCAGCCAGATCTAAAACTAATGAGCCAGAGCAGCCAAGAAAAAAAAAAACACTCCAGGATTTAAAAATAGACTAAAATAAACCAAGATTACCAATAACCCAACAATAGTTCCAGCTAAGCCAAACAAAAGACCAAAAAAAAGCAACTCCTAGGAAAACTCCCTGAGGAACTCCAGAAAGACTTATTCCAACATTTACAAAATTTATCTAACCCTTCCTTAAAGGCAGGAAAATAAACAGCAACAAAGTCCAAAGATAAAAAAGTATTAGTTTGGTTTATTTATATGGATAAAAAAAAGCTTACAACAAATGTCATCACCAGTGAAGTGCACAGACTAACTGAAAGAAAGGAACAGAAAGAAAAAAGGACATATAACGCATCCTCACCAATGTAGAGCTCACTTCAGAACATTTTTGGCTCCCGATGGAGAATTTTTGTATGCGTTTTGGCTCCCAAAGGGGCCCTTTACCACATGCTTTGGCTCCTGAGGGGGCAATCTAGCACGCCAAAAAGGACACTTTAGAACATATTTTGGAACCCAGGGGGGCCTTTAGCATGCACTTTTGCTCCAGAGAGGACACTTGGACGTGGTTTAGCACACATTTCGGTTTCCAAGGTGGTACTTTAGCACATGTTTTGGTTCCTGAGATGGAACTTTCGCATTCATTTTGGTTCCCAGGGGGTCAACTAAGTATGTGATTAGGCTCTAGAGTGGGAACTTAAGCATATATTTTGGCACCTGATAGGGAACTTTAGCATACATTTTGATTCCCGAGAGGGAACTTTAGCATTCATTTTGGCTAACAAAACATGTCAATTTAGTATATAATTAGGCTCTAGAGTGGGAACTTAAGCATACATTTTGGCTCCCAAGGGGACACCTTAGCACATGTTTTGGCCCCCCGAGAGGGAACTTTAGCACATGTTTTGGCCCCCCGAGAGGGAACTTTAGCACATATTTTGGCTCCTGAGAGGTAACTTTAGCACATGTTTTGGCTCCTGAGAGGTAACTTTAGCACATGTTTTGGCTCCCGAGGGGGAACTTTAGCATTTATTTTGGCGCCAAAGGGGTAAACTAAGTATGCATTAGCATTTAAGCTCCCAAGAGGGCACCTTAGCACATGTTTTGGCTCCCTAGGGGGAACTTTAGCATTTAAGCTCCCAAGAGGGCACCTTAGCACATGTTAGGGCTCCCCAGAGGGAACTTTAGCACGTGNATTTAGCACATGTTTTGGCTCCTGAGGGCACTTGAGCATATGCTTTGGCTCCCAAGAGGGAGATTAAGCACATGTTTTGGCTCCCAAGAGGGTACTTTAGCAGGTGTTTGGTCTCCCAGGGGGGCCTTTAGCAACATAGCACCAAGTTATCATTCACTAGTAAATGTGTAAGTAGTCTAAAATTAAATATATTCTGATTTCCATGTCATAATTTTGCTTTGAAAATACATATTTCCTCTAGTTCTTGACCAATAGAAAAGATCTTCAGCTCTTTTCAACCAGTTCCTCTTTATCATAAGGCTCCCCTTATAAATAGCTAATATTTAAGAGATATCCAATGTTAATTAAGCTGTAAGCCTTTTATAAACCATTATGAAGCATTTATAGTGCCATAATAAGGGGCATGGCAGAAAGCAAAGGTCAGTAATATCTTACCAAATTGTGAGCCATTATTTATCAGTACTCTCCTGCATGGCCGCTCGCCTTTTCATCCCCTAAAGTTTCTATACTAAACCCCTCTCAAACCTTAACCTTGTTAACCTACACTGACCAGAGATTCTTCAGAACGCATTTTGAGAAAAATAAAGTGCAGAAAGGAACCAGAAGTTGGATTTTCTGCATTCTCAGAGGGATTTATACCTCAGGCCAGAGATCTTTGAGCAGCTCCATCTTCCAACATGGATCCCATACAAAAATACAAAAAGTTGGAAATACTGAAACCAGGATTCTGTTATTGGCTTAAATCTCTTATATCAGCTTGAATCAACACAATTAGCAGATCAGAACAGGCTAGATTAGGATGTGGTGTCATTACCAGATCTAAGCTTGGTTCACCCCTTCAAAAGAACCCACAAATTCTCATCCCGCTTTAAACTTTAAAGCGTGGTACTCCACAAATAAACCTGGCACCGTTTTTTTTGTTTTTTGCAAAACCAATTATTGTGTACTATGAGTTCTTTCTCACAATTAAAGAAATGTACCCAGAGTCACAAAAAGGAATGTTGCCAATGGATTAATCTGTTGACAGTTTCTTTCTATAATCATAATCAGTAAACAAAAGACAAATTTCTACCAGATTTGAGCAAAGTGAAGCTAAAACTTTTCCACTTGAGGAGTTCTGGATAGAGCATATGGCCAGATGAAAACTTTTTTTATCTTAAGTGCAAAATTTGTACATATTTCAGTTTAGTTGCTCTAAGTGGGTTACTTTGTCAGCTTAAGGTATGTTTTAGAGTCTCTATACTCTAGTTTCTGATTAATAAATGAATCACATTAATCCAATAAATACTTTCAGCCCTAAATTTCAGACAAAAAACATTTTTTCATCTTAAATGGAAAATGATCATATTTTGTAGAGTTTTGGTTCAATAACTGCTCCAATTAGTTGGTTCCTTCAGCAAATAGCATGTTTTCAGAATCTGGTTTCTCCGGTTAACAATCCTTCAAACAAACCTTTTTATTGAAAAAAATACGTCCACTTGCATGCACGCTAGCAGAAACCCTCTCTTCCTTTCTGTGTGGCGACAACTTTAAGCATATGACTGCCAACTAAAGGGCTGGAGTGACAAATTTAGTGTCTTGTTCTTGTGACCAAAATGAAGAGCCTCTGCAATGTTAAACCTGCATTTTGTTAAATTGTGATTTTATTGCGAATCCAACTGATTGCCCAGCCATATCCAGGCGCAGATTTAAATTCTGACCTCAGGGATCCTTCAGTCATGTGCAACGATAACAAATCCCAGTCTAAGCAGCCCATTGAAGGCGCAGTAAACCTTTAGACATGACAGATTTTGCACTGATAGGGGAAAAAAGAATGTGAAAAGGCATAAAAACATACAGAAGCTCTGATCTGACAAGGAAAGCCTTCTCCAATAAGCTTGCAACTAGAGATTAATAAACGCCACGCTCGACAAGCCCCAATGTTTTCCTGACTAATAACCCAAATAAGTGATTATCAAACAGGTTGTTGTGAAATTTCTCGAGGTGAATCAAAAACTAATACTATCTGTCCTCAGGCTGTTTATTTAGGCACGTTTGTGAGCATGTGGGTGTGTGTGATGATAGTGTTCTCATTGACAGCCACTTTGGTGCCCAGATTTGGATTTTTATTACACTCCTTTCCACTGGAGGTCAAACAGCAGCTCGCCATGAGGTTAAACCTCTACACACACACCGCCACCTCCTAATAGCTGAGCAAATAGCCGCCCTAATGCCTGATACTGTACTCACTGCCTGAAAGGGTCTTAGAGGATTCAGCTGAACAAATAAAGGGGATTCTGTCTGGCTCTTGTTTAACTATGACCTAGTCCAGGGGAGGCCGAGCTGCTTCTGGCAAACTCCTGTAGCAAAGCAAGGGAATATTCAGAGAGCCTCACCCAGAAACAGCACAGATTTAGCAGTGGTGGATCTGAGCAGCTCCACAGGTATCGGATACCTCTGGAAACTCTGCGCCACCATCTCTGAGAGCAGCGTTATAACATCTCCTACCTCTGCTTCAGCGAGGCGAGCATGTGGCAGGCAAGCGCTGGCCTTGTTCTCCTGCAAGCAGCAGCAGCAGCAGCAGCAGCGGTGCATACCACATGAAGAAGCTGCACACCCGCGCTTCAGTTTAGGCAGCAGCAAGCCGCAGCCTCTTTGTTTCTGACAGCCAGCGCCTGATTTACACAAGAAAGGCGACACTGGCAGCAACAAGGAGGAGTTAACGCGGCGGCAGCGCTGCTCCCTGAACCCCTAATTCACAGGGAAAACAGCCTGGTTTGGGCTTTTAGCTCCAGAACTGTGCAATATTTTCCTGTTTTATATCTAAATTATAAATTTAATTGTAATTTGGGGGGAAAATTGGACGTAATAGATGATGAAATAGTTTTGCTGAATTCTTGATCCGTTTTGTTTTTGCTGAAAAAAAAAACTAAAAGGTGTGGCATGAATCTGACTCAATGCCCCTTGGAGAGAGAATTGAGCAACTGCTTACATACCAAGACATGACTCTGCAGCTAAAGTAACAGGCTGGACAGGGAGAACATTAATTAGGAGGAGGCCTCTGGTAACTCTGGGGGAGCTGCATAAATCTAAAGCTCAGCTGGCAGAGTCTATCGACAGGAAAACTATTAAAGATGCAATTCTTAAATTGGGTTTTTGTCTCAGTGATGCAGTGAGCAGCACTGCTGCCTTGCAACAAGAAGGTTCTGGGTTTGATTCCCAGCCCGGGGTCTTTCCGCATGGAGTTTGCATGCTCTCCCTGCACATGCTAGGGTTCTCTAGCGTCCCTCGTGACCCCAGCAGGGATACGCGTGATGTAAAATGGATGGATGGATGTTTACCATACGCATTTTAAGGGATACAACATGGTGAGCACCATGAGCACTAAACTTATTTAACTAAAGGTGTTAAGAAGGTTCAAATTACTGCAACCTTTTTTTACAATTATTTTATTTTTTTTTTTTTGCAAGATACAGGGTGGCTACAGATTTTACATAAAATCACAAACCCAGAGGGGGAGTTTGGAATCTCACAGCATCGTCCTACAGCTTGTCCAGCCTGCCTCAGGGTTCCTACAGCATAAGGCAAGTTAAATTCAAGACTTTTTAAGACTTTTTAAGGACCAGCGGGAACCCTGCTGCCTCTTTCCGAAACGCTGAAAAACTTCCTTGACTTTCTGCTCAGCTGAAAATAAAACTGGAGTGCCGGCATTTATCAGGCTCCTTATCTGTCCTTATGCAACAGAGCACCAGCAGGTCATGAGAGGCACCTTGAACTCATATCTTCGATTTGCTGAGATTGCGTCATGTGTCCCTTATGGCCTGTTTGGTCCCTGGCAAGGGAACAGGTGATCTGGAGCTGCTGTGACAGCTGTGTTTACACAGCGTCCCGACAGACACAGTTTGAGAAACATCTATATGGATGATACTTTTTTTGCTTATCTTTTTCCCCATTTGTTCTATTTGCACACTTGCGGCTATTCGCGCATTGGTTAAAACCTGACAGGCTTTTCTTTAACTACTTTTAAATGATCCAGTTTGGATCAATGACTCGTCTGATCCTGCAGCATCAGCAGGAAAAGAGGAGTAGAAAACATGAGGACAGGGTGTGTTTGAGCTGTTGGGACACAGAGGCATGAAAAAAAAAAGCTTACACACAACTGAGGCCCAATAGGGGAGGGGGGGCACAAGAAGTTAGAGTAAATATCTAGTGTGACACAAGCCTGATAAGAGCTGTGGAGGAAAGGATGAAGCCCCATATTGCTGCTCAGTTGCAGAACGCCAAAATATAATGTCTGATTAAATACCTTTAAATCAGAACATTTTGGTTTAACAGGAAATAAAACGATTTGATTGGTCCCCAATTACCCAAATAAATGCAACGTTTGTAAAGTAAACATTAGATTTAATCATTTCTGCATTCACCTGAAACTAAAGAAATCTATTAATGTAAAGCGATCTAAATATGTCAAAAATAACAAACATGGTTTTTGTTATTTTGCATTATTTAAAAATGTGTTTTCTGCAAAAAAAACTATTAAAAAGAATAAATGTAACATTTTACATCTGTATGTAAAACACTGTACTTCTTAATATGATTAAAGTAAAACAGAAAACAGCTTTAAGATTTAATATATTACTTTAAATGGGGTATATTATTTAACTAAGTATTAAAGATTATTTTATAACTCTCTATAATTATTGAAATGTATTAATTTTCTGAATTTAAAAAGGTTATTTAGATGAGTCAAATATTTCCATTTGAACTAGTAGCCATAACACTTTTTAAGCAAAAATATTATTTATTTTTCATGGTTCTTTGGCTGCTGTGAACTATTCCCACTGACAAAATAAATGGAAAAACGTCCAATTTTTTAATCAGCACACTGAGTGAACTTTAAATCAGTGGGCTTGACAACAGCAGTGTTAGCCCCGCCCACTGATTGATGAATAAGGGTCACCATTAGTTAGCCAAATTATCTCTTTATTACGTTTATAAATGATGTATCTCCCTGAAACAATAAAAAACAAACTACGTCAAACATCAATGTCACATTTATTCTGCTTTTAATTAATAATTAACATATGTTAGTTATTATTTACTTTCAACAGGTATAAACTTTTAGATGACCGATGAATGAACTTCCAAAACGACCTTATTCTGTGGAGTTCCTCAAGGTTGGTTGCTTGGTACACTTATATTTTTATTTTATACATTTACTTTTTTTGGAATAGCAATTCCATGACAAGAATACTCTGTTCTCTGCGTTTTCTAAAACCATGTCAGCATGATACCTTTATCTTCTGTGATCTCCTACCTCACTGTTGATAAATACCTTTATCTGAATTCTATTTTGAAACCAAAATAGAAACAAAGATTAGAGCCCCGCCTGAAATATGTTCACAAATTAGCAAGAAATTGGCTTTTTGTGTATATTTACCAAGACCACAGCTCTTAATTTTAGAATAATTTTCATCCCCACTCTCCAATTATTTGCATAATGTGTTTATAATAAAAAAGATAAAGGTTCATCTATCAGGTCAAACACCTGCTATGAATTTAGACTAACGGCAACACTTGATTGTACTACGTGTACTAATGCATGTTCTTGTTTTCACAGGGCATAAAATTGTCTTCAACAGCTTCACTATCTTTTTTTTATGGATTACAGGACCTCATCATGCACAGAGCTTTATGACCGCATTGTTGCTCAAAATATTTGCAGTCCAACATCAAGAAACTCTATTTCTACTTAAAGAAACATTATGTGAGTTTTTACTGATAAACATATTTTTTTATTTTGACTCTTCATGACTAAAACATGGTTTGATAAGCAGGCTGACAGCTCGGTAGTTCAGCACCGATGCATCTATAAGGCTGTAGCCTATTTTCCTTTACTTCGGGTCAGAATTTCGCCCGGTTCTACAGATGTGTCGTGAAGGGCGTCCATGTTAAATGTGTCCAATATAGCAAACAGTCAAGATTTATTTTGTGGATAGTCCGACACCGATGACAACTCAACATAAGGTAAAAAATAAATGAAACCTTGTCAAATACGAGCGCAGGCTAAGATAACGTTCAGAAGAGTTCTGCAGTTCTGTGTTAGTATCATTAGAAAACTAACTAATGCCTCTTTGATTCATTTAAAATGGAAACAGAAACCAGAAGGATCTGGATTAAATAAAACACTACTACTTTAATGATCACCTCCAAGGTGATTTAAGGAGAATGACTAGAACATGCCTTTCTAAAAACACAACAAAGTGCTGTTCATAAATTAAATTAAATCAGAAAATTAGAGAAATTACATAATAAAGGCCTAAAATGAAATGGAACATGTCATAAACAAATAAAACCAACATTATTAATTTAGAGTCTAGAAAGATTACAATCCAAACCACCCAACCCTGAACCTATCCCTTGTCTACCATGCCACATGGAGGCTCAGGCATCGTGATATGTGGATGTATTTTACTACACCGTTCAACTTTATGTGGGATTATGGATTAATTTAAATACACTGAAACACTTACAGTGGTGATATGCTGACTTATGCTAAACAAGGGACAGATGTTCTAACAAGATCACCAGCCCAAACACACACAACAGCTGGACATCATCTTACTTTCAGAACCAACAGGAGTATCCAGCCTTAACTTGATAGAAAACCTTTGGTGTGACATCAAACACTTCTTAGGGCAAAACCAAATAATTCTAAGGGAGTATTTAATGTATTCCTAGGCTGAAACAGTGTTTTGCAGTGTTAAAGTAACACTTTGAGAGTTAAATGTAACATCAATCCCAGTGCATTTGGTCCAACTCTGAATTAGTGTTGAATTAACTCTCTATGTAGTGTATATCTTAATCCAGTCGTTTTTGTAATACTCTAAAAGAGTCAATGAACATTACATATTTATCCATCCATCCATTTTCTATCACGCTTATCCCAAGTGGGGTCGCGAGGGGTCCTGGACAGGTCGCCAGTCTACACACAGACAAACAACCATTCACACACACCCAAGGAGAATTTAGAGAAACAACTTAACCTAACAGTCATGTTTTTGGACTGTGGGAGGAAGCAGGAGTACCCTGAGAGAGCTGACGCAGCACAGGGAGAACATGCAAACCCCATGCAGAAAGTGAATCGAACCCGGATCTTCTTGCTGCATTTAACACTGTGGAATTGACTGTGTAATGCAAAGTTGTTATAATAAACTAAATATTAGGGATTCACAATTGAATGTTAAAGCATTATAATAGTTTTGCTGTTTTGGCAATCACAATAATCACTCCTATCTTTCTGTAGAGTGATAACAAGTTCTTTATGCTTTTGATTTGTGTTATTGTCCCCAGTTTATTTGCAAGCATGGCAGTAAAAGCTACTTTAAAGACCTTGAGCTATAGTCACTCCTCTTAAACACAGCTAATTTTCAGATCCTGTCTGTGAAAGTCGCTTTAGAAATGAATGAGTCATTCATTCCTTTATGGTTTGTGTGCATTGCGGCCCCATTGGATTCCCATACTTAGAGGCATGTGTTCAGGCAACTCTTTAAACTGTGTTTGGTTTGTAAAAGCGCGCATAACAATGTTTGAAAGCCTCTTTTTAAATGCATGAGTGTGGGAATCCACGCAGACTAGATTGTAATGTTTTGTTTTATTTAACTAATCTCCTCCTGTTGACCCAAAGCACTAATGAAACATGTCCCTGCAGAGCGCCTCTGCAGCCACTGCCACGTTTCTCCCCCATGCAGCCTGCTTTACCTTTGCACTGCAGCTCCACCATGGCCTGGAACCACTCCTCTTGGTCCTCCTGGTTCTCCGCGGCCACGGCGAAGCTCTCCGCCCGGGTGTAGAGCACGATCATGTGCTTGTTTTTGGAGTCGGCCCGCTTGTTGATGTTGAAGCACGTCTCCAGCGCCACCGCCTTCTTCGGGACGGGGGCCTTGCCGCGGAACTTCTTCTCGCTCTCATAGTACTCCAGGCGGGCCGGTCCGCGCTCCGAGGCGGCGCGCAGCACGAAGTAGCGCCGGTGCATGGACTTCTGCTTTCGGAGGTAGCCGCTCTTGCGCACGTCCTCGTTGCCGTGCAGCTCTCCGGCTGGGCCCTCCATTAGTTGGGTTCTCAGCAATACAGATAAAAAAAGGAACCAGATGATCAATGTAGTTGGGTTTGTTTTTCCTCCCTGCAACTTTTAGCAGGAGGATTCAAACATGCTCCCAGGTCCGCTGCGCTCCTCTCATCCACATCAACCAGGCATGTGCGCCAAAGGAGAGCTGGAGGTCGATCCGGACGCTGCTGCAAGTCTGGACCCGGCTCTGGTTTTTTTTTTCTTTTCTTGGAAGGGGGAGCTTGTTTTCTCTCCAGCAGAGCAAGTTTTCCACATGCGGCGAAGCTTTTTACGCGGGGATCCCCCCCCCAGCTACCGACCCCTCCTCTCTCTGTCCTCCCCTCTACTACTACTAGCGTTGTTTCCCAGAGCTGTCTGGGCGGGTTAATCCCATTTACTGCACATCACAGAGTCCAGCGACCATGCGTCTGCCTGTCCCCCCACCCCTGCCCTGCTCTGGTCAGCTCTGATGCTGCTACAGCGCAGAGCGGAGAGGAGAGGAGCTGCTACCGTGGAGCGACACAGTCGCTCACTTTGGGAGCAGCCCGATGCCGAGCCGATTCAATGTGCCGGTTCAATGAAATGAACTTCTACTTACTCTACACTCACTGTTCACCCAGGTTTTAAGATTTATATCACTTTATGATAGAAAAAAATAATCCAATGCTCTTATTTTAGAGATAATATTAACAAAGACATAATAAATAAACCTGATATGGTGCTCATTTTTTATCTGTTTTCAAATATATTTCTTGATCTGACATTTACATGTTTCTTTTTTAGAAAAAGTCTGACACATAAACAAAAGAAAGGCATAGTGACATCTATAATGAAAAATAAGGATGGTAAAGACATAATAAACAATAAAATTATTTATTTATTATTAATAAAGCATGCTTGCTCAAAATGAATACTATTTAGTGTATTTATTTTAAATATATAAAGTTTTTTTTTTTTAATTGACTATCGGGGCCGTAATCAGGATTTCTGAAATACAGATGTCAAATATTGCGATAAATCTTGCTTGACAAAATAACATCCTAATGTGGTGACTTTATAAAAAATATTTTGGAATTATGAATAAAGAGTTAAATAACAAGCCTGTCAAGGAGGTGAATATGAACATGTTTAGTATAACAATTCCAAAACTCACAAAATTAGAATATTTAAGTGAGTGAGTGAGTGTTATTATTATTATCATCATTATATTATATTATTATTGTTGTTATTAATATTGAATGATTATTACTACTGTTATTATTGTCACCCTCATCAATGTGCATGGCCCACTAAATGAATCAAATTACTTTCTATATTATATCACATTGTGGACTTTTTTTTTTTTCAACAAATGAGAATAAACGCTGATCTTTACACCAGTCAAAGTCAGAACAATTTTCATCATATAGTATGACATTTCTCTGAATTAATAAAAATGAAAATAAAAAATAAAAAAACAAGAAAATATGGAGGACATGACCTCATTGGTTGTTACAGGGCTGCTGACTATTATGCAATTCATAGGAGAAACTTCATGCACTTGAAATAAATAAACTCATTAGTAATAATTTTGAGTAAGTATACTTTATTAATACATCCGACATTTATGTATATCATTACTTTATTATCTATAATAAACTAATTAATATGCACCATGTAAGGATTATTTAATAGCTTTGTGTTATAATCATAAAAGAGTAAATGGGAATATGCCACGTAATAAAAACACATAAATAATAAAATTGATAAGAAAAACTTTTAAATAAAATATCCAGAAGTCAAGGAATAACTGCAGTGGTGAGAGACTTCATTAGTTGTGGACCACCTATTGACAAATTAAAGAAACAATAAAGCTAAAGGTGCTTCATTAATGGAGCAGATGGAGAGATTGTGGAAGAAACTTATGTTTAATCAGTCTTCCTAATTAATTTTTCAAATTTGATGACTTGTTCAGGTCCCCATAGACTACAGCGGTTACATCCCTTATGGTAAGTCACTCCTGAACCGCTTGTATGTTATTTGGTCAAAGTAGAAAAAGTAGTCTGACAACTCTGCATTTAAGATTTGGAAATCAACATCTCAGAGTTTGGACCTAAGAGCAGAGAGGCACAGAATCCAAGCTGCTTCAGTTTTGAAGGTAAATACATACAGTTTTTAATTAGATACCCTGCAAGTTTGCAAGAAACTTCTGACTTTAGGTGGCATTGCTGATTTTGTTAAACAACATATTGTATATTTTGCTTGGAAAAGTTTTACAACAGAATATGACATTACCTCCTTGTAAATGTTCAATTAAATGACCATAGACTAAGTATATCTATTAGCAAGAGGTCGTATTGGACCCTGTTTTGTTTTATCAGCCCTTGGTTGTTTAAAAAAATGGAAGAGCCGATTTAAGCCGACTTGTGTGGATCTCGAAAAGTAGCCGGAATTCCCTCCACTAATCTCATGTCTGTAGTACTCTAGAATATGGTGCGTTCAGGGACTACACCGCGGTACTGACAACTCATCGTCCAATTACACCGTATTGTAATGTCAATGGTACGGAAGAGCCATAAATAAATAAATTAAAATAAATACCAGAGACATAGACATTAACAAAAAATAAATAAAAAAATTAAATTAAACTCAGTAAAAAAAAGGGGCATTAAAAAAAATCTAAGAAAAAAAACCTGAATTGTGAGCTTAAGGTAAGTATTCTGACTTAAAAGGCGGTATTCCGTGAAGAAAGTCAGAATTCGGATAATAAAGTTAGAATTTGGTGATTAAATTCAGAATTTGCCAGAATTCTGAATTTAATAAACAAAATAAACAGAATAAACTAAAATAGGGAAACATTAACAGATATGAAAGAAATCTTCCTTTCTTATCGAAAATTCTTGATAAAATAGTTGTCAAACAAGTGTGTGACCACCTACACCATAATGAACTTTTTGGTTTTATAGCTCATCATAGCTATGGAACCGCACTGGTGAGAGTCACTATTGATATTCTCAAGACTTGTATCTGTAATTGTCCTGTTAGATCAGCGCTGCATTTGACACTTTTGATCATAATATTCTTTAAGACAGACTTAAATATTTACCACAATCTTCCCATTGTGGGACAATAAAGGGATTTTCACTTTATTTTGTAAGAATATAGACTGAACTAGACTGGTGTCAATCATATCTATCGTGCAGATTTCATTTTGTTAATGTTAAAAATTCATCTTCCTCATGCTCAAGGGTTACCTGTGGAGTACCACAGGGATCTGTGCTAGGACAAATTCTCTTTACTATATTTATGCTCCCAATCAGTAGAATTGTTAGACGGCATGGGATTAATTTCCACTGTTATGCTGATGATACTCAGCTATATCTGTCTATAAAGCCAGATGAAGCTAATCTATTACATAGATTACAGGCATGTCT
>NW_015150646.1:662015-678150 GCF_000732505.1 Cyprinodon variegatus
GTTATCAGGCTCCTCTCCTGTGGAACCAACTACCATTCCTAAATAGTAAACGAGTCAATGAAATTAGCAGTTTTTCCCTAAAAAACCTAGAACCAAACTGACTGTATGATCTGGTAGAATTTTCTCTGTGAAGTGCCTTGAGTTGCAATGTGTTGTGAATTGTGCTATATAAATAAACTGAATTGAATGGATGAACTATGAGTTCTCTTATTAGTTACAACGTAGTTGAATTTCACAAATAGTTTTTTTTTTAAACTGCTCTAAAATGCTGTGTACCATACAATACAACTTTCTTATTTAGAAATATATTGCAACTCATTTAATTCTGTCTTTTTTTAATAATAGTTTTATAATTTTATAAAAGTATCAACCATTTTATTTCTGTTAGTATTATTATTAATATTATTAAACATTATTATATTACCTGCTTTTTAGACATGACCTAAAAAAAAACATGTAACAGTATATTGACATAATATAAAACAGAGGCTTGTTCTTTTTTCTTTTTCTATTTGTTTAAAATTATACTTATGTATTTTGATGATCCAATATTGTGATTTATCCATTTAGTGATTTATTGTGATGAAACTCAGGGAGACTTTGCCAAATTTTAAAGGAACCACTAAAAAAGTCAAAAACTGGGTCACACGCTTATAGATAGACTTGCCACTTTTATGGGTCTTCATCAGTGTGGCGATATTGGGTTGTAAATGGTGCTTACTCTTTGGGCTAAAATGCAATGTATATAAATTCAGTTTTTAGCTTTAATCCAGAACCTAAAAAAAGGTTTTAAATTTGGATTCTAACTCTGGAAGAAATATATAGCTTCTGTTTGTGTCTTTCCTTTGCTAAACTGTCCTTTCTTAACTCTTTTTTGACTACTCTGTTCATGTAACTAGAAATTCCCACAGCACTGGAAGGCAACAGCACTTCCACCTTCTTTTATGGCGTAAGATTTCTGCCTTGGGGCTTCCAGGAGGTCCATTCTGATCTATTTGTTGCTGGAAAAAAATTGTACTCGTCCTCATAGAAATGTTTGAAATACTAATTAATTTCAACAGTTCTTTCCAAATAACATCGAGCAAAACAGAAATTGTGCTGACAATAATGAAATAAGGGTAAGCTTAAGAAATCATTTGGACTTTTGCCATTTTCATTTTTGTTTTTTTACACTGCATTGCATTTTCACAAATCAAAATTGATTAATTATTCTAATCATATATATATATATATATTTTTTTTTTTTTACAACAAAAAAGAAAGACAAATGAAAGATTTGAATAAATATTTCAAAATGCACCCAGCGGTTCCATCTTCGTGCTGCATGCTTATGCAGTATGCATGCTGTTATGCAATATGCATCCAAAATGATCCCTCCTCAGGAGGGCAAACACAAAATGACCGTGAAGCGCCCCCTGCTGTTCGGCAAAGTTACTGCCATTTTTTTGTTTTGATAACTTTGTCCACCTTTCTTTAAAATGTTTTTAATATATATATATATATATATTATTACTTTTAAGAAGGATGTTGGAAAATAAAAGAAAACTTTTATTAAGTGTTAAACTGACATTTATACTGCTTTAAAAAACTAAGTTGGATGGATGGACGGATCATTTTCCCATAAGAACCAATCGATCATACTGAGTCAGTTTAAAATAAATGATCTAAAAAATGTTTGCATGTTATTTATAAGCTAAAATAACCAGAGACACACAAAGAGCCTCACTATATTAAGAAGTTGATTTTATGAACATGAATACATGTCATTACAAAGACGTTAATACATGAAACTCTGCTTTTCTGTTCTTTTTGGCAGAAAAAAATGATATAACCTTTATCTCACTTAAAAAAAGAAAAAGCATTTTGGTCCAGTACATGAAGCATTGAACATTTTATACATACTTTGTTTCGTTTTATGTTTGTTTTTTTACTCTGAAATTTGCTTTTACATTCAGTAGCATCTCCTTTTAGCCCTATAAGCGCATGCAGCCTGAGAGTGGAGAACAGTGATCATTTCTGATCCATAATTTTGACCCCAAATAAAAAGGAGAAATGCAAACATGTTCTACACACACACACGCACACACACAGGTCCTAAGACGCTAATTCCCATGCATCAGGAGGTTGTTAAGGCTGTTAAAAAGGATTTACAGGGACTAGCGATGACAAGTCAAAGTCCCTGTCTCGCCAGCTGAGATCGAGAGGTTTTAAAGCAGATGACGTCCTAACCGGTGGGCTCTTTTCGCCAGGGAGGTGTGTTTCTTTTTATTTTTTGCACCTATAAGCAGGAGATGAAAGCACAATAGCAGCAGCAGCAGCAACATGTGTGTGGTGTGATATAGTTTGTAGGTAAAATTAAAGAGGCATTGTTCACTCGTGACTCCCACAGAGCCCTGAGGTGGCGTCTACCGTCACAGGAAAAAAAAACACATTCGCACAAGCATACAGGTTTTGTTATTACATTCACACTGTTTTCCGTTCTTTTTCTTTCCCCCTCAAACACGTAAACACAGAGAGAAATAGGAGGGAGGGATGGAGGAGGGCCCTCCCTGACGGGGTGAAATCACTCCAGAGGCTTTCAAATGGCAGCAGCTCCTTAAGTTCACTCCTCCCTCGGTTGTTAAAGAAGACGAGAAGAGAAGGAGGGGCGTTGATCAGATGAAAGGATTTTTCGACGTCCCCCGACTGGAGTAAACATTCCCCTGCAGAATAAGAGAGATAAGGTGAGAAACAGCAGTAATGACAGCTCCTAAGGTGCATCTGAGGGCCAGGGTTTCTAACTTGCTCTCTGGGCAGCAAACGCACCGTGAAGGGGTTCACAGACATGGGCCGTGGGACCGTAGGCAGAGAGTCGGGTTCTGGGAATGAGGCGAAACCTGCAGGGAAAGACAAAAAACATGTTGGGTGGTTCAAGCAAACGACGCTGAGACGAGACCCCCACAGGGGCTGGAGTGTGATAGCGGCTCTGTGTCAGTGGCTGTTCCTCCACTGCTGGACGACAAAAGACTTAGTGGACCGAGGTTAAATTTATTCTGGTTTGGCCTGCCGTTCCTCCATTGAACTTCTCCACACTCTGTGGCGTCACAACCACAAACATCGTTGTATTTTATTGGGACTTTATATGAAGAACCATCAAACGGCAGGACTGAGCCGTCCTTTATTTAACCCTCGTAAAACCAAAACAGCAGAGCAGAACCAGACACTCCTTCCTTCATGTCTTTATGTTTCCTACCAAAGCACAATGGCAAAAGCACATGGAGGCTTTCAGTTTTTGTTTTTCAAAATAAAAGCACTCCTAATCTAGGGACCACACACTCATGAAGCGAATCTGGTCCAACGCCTGTTGGATGGGGACCTCTGTGTTAGATGCTGCAAAGACTTGAGACTGATATCCAATTTCCACTGAGGCACACCTGAATTTATACACATTTGAAAAATGCATTTAAGCTGTTGTGAAATTGAAATTTGAAGCTTTACATTTATTTCAAGAATTGTAGGTATAATACAAATTTTAGACATTTATAAAGGTCCATGAGAGAATACATCATTAGGCAAAGACATATAGGAGTAGACCCTGCATTGACTGTCACAGCACAGAAATGATGGGCGCCATCTTTGGGAGGTCTACCTGCTGACCTAACCGGCTATTTTAAACAGAACAGAAGAAGGATGCTTAAACACTGTGCAGCGTATTTTTGTTTGAATCAACGCACTGTTTGCATCGGGCTCGAGGGATAACTTTGTGATGTCATCAGATCTTTGGAAGACATTACTGAATAGACAGTATATACACACTACCTAGAGAGAGAGAGAGATGTGTATACATTTTGCACCGGTATATAGGCTAGTAATAATATTTTTTATAAATGTACAAGTGGCTGTGCTTTGACACATACATACATTCTATCAGAATATTATATTACTCTTAACCCCAAGAAGAATATGGAAATGTACTGAACTATTTGCTTGTTTTAAGAAAAAAAAACAAAAAACACACACACACACAAAAAGCGAGAAAATGAGTTCAATATTAAGTTAAAGGTGATTAAAATTCGTTCTGTGCCTGCTCAACTGAGTGGAGCTGTCGACCTCCCCAAGATGGCGCCACCAAATTACATCAACTTCCATAGGTGAAAGCTGTCGACGCGGGGTCTACTCTTATATTATTATTATCTATACCATTATGGACCAGTTATAATGGAAACAAGAGCTCCCCATTGTTCCTAGCACATGGTTGTCTTTGGATGTAATACAACGAGTTTGTTGCATATTAGCAACAATAGGCGTTATGGGGTTAAACTTGCAGCCACAGTTACAGTGCAGCAGTTTAGAAACAGCAAAAAACTGAAATCTATCTTTCTTAAAATAATGGCATTTTGTCTTGAATTGAGGAGGTAAGTGAGACACTTTGCCAATGGAACAAGACAATTTACAGTGAAAATAAGAAAAAACAATTGCAGTGTAAAATTGCAATAACATTTTACCTAATTATCTTACTTTAAGAGTAAAAATACTCATCTTATTTCCCTACTAAAATTAAGGGTAAATGCATTTAATTGAAGATTTTTTTTAACTTATTTCTAGTTTTTTCAGTGCATATGTTAATTAGAATAGCCCAGTCAAAGTCTCAAGAATCTGTGACAAAAGATGAAAAAGTAAAGCTTTAGCCAATTTGAAAGCAAATATGGGTCAAAGTTGGGGTACATGCAAGACAAAAATGGCCTCTTATTAAAAAACAAACAAAGTTTCTCTAAAATAAGCTGATTAATAAAGATTTTTGGCGATATTTATAAAAAATTGTAAAAATTGTGCTTTGTTTCCTTTTCAACGTCACCAAGCAAACATTTTTTTTACGGTCATATGATTTATTTGTTGGTGACTTGTTCTGTCTTCAACAAATGACAGACATGCATCAATGATATTTCTTAGCTTTCTGTCTTATGTTTATAATTTTGTGTATAAGATCAGTCTGTTAAGTATAAAAACACACATTTACAGTTAAATTGTAAAATACTTGTTTCCAGACTTTATAGAAGAAAATCAGAGTGAATCCTAAAATTAAATTTTGAATTAAATGTGAAAATAAATATAGAAAAATCATTCTTTGATTCAAAAACACATATTCTTTAAATACAGTTTTATTTCTGTTTAAAGCTCATAACCGAAGATTAATTGTTGATATATAAGTAAAAAAAAAATCAAAAGAGGAGTTTGATTATTGTAAGGCTGAAATATAGTTATTTTTCATTGATAATTGAATAGGGTTAAAATATGTTTTTAGGTTTGTTATCATGTAAGACAGGGGTTCTCAAAGTGGGGGTGGGGGGGGCCCTCCCTGGGATCACGAGACGCCAAATGGGGTCTGAAAGAGTTTTCACAGTCATTGTGATGTGATTCCTGAGGTATATGGAGGGCCAAAATATATTGTGAAATAAATAAAAGAACCATAAAATAAGTAGATGTAACATTTATTCATTTAGCAATGCACGATTCAAAATTAAATATACCATTACATTTTAAAATGTGCAACGAAATAATTTAATGGCCTTTTAAATAACCCAAAAAAATTTGAAATAATAAAGTAATTAAATATATCAATCTAATTATTTTTATATATAAAAGGAGGTAATCATATGTTTTTAGGGGGTTGCCAGTGTGTTTCATTTTATTTTTTGCAGTCACACACTGAAATGTTTACGAACATCTAGGAGCTTTAACATTTGAAAAATTGAATTATATATGTTTATTTATATTATTCACATTAGGGGACGAACAACGACAAAAAATCTCACCGTTAGTTTCTTGATTGGAGGCCGACTCGTGGTGAAATGCATTCTGGGTGGTTGGAGCTGGGAAGGAAGCGGACGAGGGGAAAACGGAGGTGGGTGAAGTGACAAACGCACCAGAGTCGCCTGGAGGGAAGAAGCAGTTCAATCAGACAGGGTTTATTTCTCTAAAATCAGGTGAAGAGGAGAAGGCAGACTGCATTTTCCATCTCTATGTTTAACAGAGAAGCAACAGGAGTGTGGAGACGCGTAGACGGTCCTTTATTGTTTGATTCAGATTTTCACTCAAAGCTGACAATCTTAGATGCTTCTCTGAATCTAAAGTTATCACTTCTTTGTTGTTAAAACATTTACAAGTAGAATAAATGGAAAAACCTTAAAGCACTACTATTTATTTTCAAACAGCCAGATTTGTTTTCATCTTCTATTACTGACAAAAAAAAGTTGAAAGCTTCTGCAAACCGCAGACATGAGGGCTTACCTCCTGAGGCGCTGCTGAAGGGGTTACTGGGGGAGAGGGCAACGGGCTGTTGGGAAGCTGACCCGGCGACGGAGCTGAATGGGTTGGGGAAATCTGAGACACAAGAAGACAGGGAGATAATTAACCGTGCCATAGGTTAACAGGGCAAATTCCTGCCAATTCACATCGACCAGGCTTGAAATCTTAAAATGAAAGGCTGAATGAAAATCCATCTAAGCCTGGTAGGCAGGGATCAATATGTACTCACTTCCAAAACTTTGGGAGCTGGAAACGGCATCGACCCCCGGGGAGCTGGGAGGGAAGAAAGAAAGAACAACAAAAAAAGAAAGAAAGAAAGAACAAAAAAAAGAAAGAACAAAAAAGGAAAGAAAGAAAGAACAAAAAGGAAAGAAAGAACAAAAAAAAGAAAGAAAGAAAGAACAAAAAGGAAAGAAAGAACAAAAAAAGAAAGAAAGAACAAAAAAAGAAAGAAAGAACAAAACAGAAAGAAAGAACAAAAAGGAGAAAGAACAAAAAAAAAAAGAAAGAAAGACAGACATACATTGATGTGAGTCTGACCTTCAAAGGGCTCCACATATTATATTATATTTCTATTTTTACCTGGCAGGAGTAGAGCTGGACGAGAGCCTGCTGCCAAAGAGAGAGCTGTACTGAGGAGGGCCACTAGGTGGAGCTGCAAGCAAGCATTTCAAAAAGAAAAACACACATCACATGACTTCAGGCTTGTAATTAACCCCAATTAAAAAGATCAAGTGCAACTATTAGCTTAAAATGCGAGTGAAACTCAATAAACTCACAAACAACAATAATCAACTAAGTTGTAAAAAAATTCTACTTAAAAGAATTTCTGCATTTTGGGCAAATATAGACCAGAATGAGCTTGAGCAGAAAATCAATAACCTGACTGAGGAGGCTGTAGAAGCCAGAAAACAACACAGCCTCTTGTGGGAAACCCCCGGGGCTCCGCACATGCATTACATCCATTAAAGCAGGCCGCCTGGTGTTTAGATAAACAAAGCCGATCACTTTAAAATGAGTCAACAGGGTCCTTTGAATCCGACTGTGCAGGATCTGGAGTAAACACAATGAGCATAATTCAGCTGCAGCGACTCTTGGTATTTGGAGTGAAGCAGTGTTATGCAACTGAGCTGAGTTGGCCATCCAAATCTGGATCACACACACGCTCTAAAACTGCCTCTGTTTCAGAGGTCCTGATTAAAACCCAAACTATAAGAACAACTACAGGACGTAGTTTTATCAGCCACTTCCTGTCTGATAACCCTGATAAAGTCAAGAAATGCCCTAAATAGAAGCTCTGTGACAACAAGAAGAAGACTAAAAGTTGCAGTTAGGTTACTATCTAAACTAAAGATCAGAAACTGAACCTGAATCAGCCTGAAAAGTTTTACTAAACCTTTCCTGAGGCTTTGGGACTCAGAGTAGTTATCCACATATGGAGAGAAGATGGGACGGGGGGGAACCTTTCCAGGAGACGCCAGCCTGCCAACATTACTTCGAGAGCGCATAAACAAGTGAGCCACTAAAAAACCCAGAACAACATCCAAAAACTCTGCAGGCCTCACATCAGATAAGGTCAAAGTTCATGATTCAACAGTAAGAAAGAGAAGCAGGATAAGAGACTATTAGAAGAGTGTGACCTCTGCTGACCATAAATACACGGTCATCTCATGTTTATTAAAAAGCTTCCTTATGATATTAAAAGTCTTTTTTGGAGAATATTCTGTGAATCAAAACTGAATCTTTCTGGAAGGTGTGTATCCTTTAACACCAGGTGTAAAATTGACTCTGCTTTTATAAATAACATCGTACTGACAGGACAACAAGTTGGTCGTGGTTTTTCCTTAATAAATGTAATCAGCTGAATTTTATACTCACCAATGTCTTTCGGGAATATAAAACTTTTATTTTGAAATTGTTTTTACTCTGGATAGTTAAATTAGGTATAACATTTCCATATTTTCTAAACATCTTTTTCCTTTTAGCCTCACCTGAAAGATAGTAAATCAAATTTCAGATTTTTCCAGAATATTTGAGTCAGATTAGAATGAGGTCTTTATAATTAGGTAATAAATTCCTTTGAAGTTTTTTAAAGCAGTTTTAATCCATAGCTCTGCAGCTTTTGGACGGTCAAACTGCATCTCTCTTTGGGTTTCATCCTCTTGAGCAAAGTGTAAACATGCACGGGTCAAACATGACAAACATGGCATACCTGCAGCTGGAGATGTTTCAGTAAACACGCTGTCCAGCTGCGACAGGGCAGCGTACTTGTCCTGGCTGCTGGAATTGTTGACTGCCTGTGTCTGGCTGACACTGACCGACTGCTGCTGCTGTGGCTGGGACAAAGACTGGGGGAGGGACTGCTGCTGAGGATGGTTTAGACCTCCAAAATCCACGCTTAGAGACTTTGGGAAGGCTCTGAAGGGCCCGGTGACCCCTGAGACCGACACTGTACGACCTGAGAGTGAGGAAACAGGAAGTGATGATGGTGAAAGGCTACCTACGGAGCTCTCTATCCTGCCTTGTCAACAAAACTGAACTTTGTGACTCTTTCCAAAGCAGACGCCAAAATAACTAGGTTAGCAGTTAAATACACAGTCATCGGAAAAATAAAGTATCCAAGTAAAATCATTGGTAAAAAACAAAGTACACCCTTACAGCTTTGTTTCAAAAGGCAAATTGCTCGAGTAATTGATAAACAACAAGTAAAGAGTGAGAAAAAATTTAACATTACGACTCTTTGTGTTTATGAGCCACAAAACTCCTGGCAAGTGAGTGGAAAAGTGAGACCAGAGCGAAGATGCTTGGTAGCAAACAAGTGCATGAAAGAAGCACACGTAACATCTCACTTATCTTATCAAGCATGGCATTGGAGGGGTGATGCTTTGGGCTTGTTTTACAGCAACTACAACTGAGAACCTTTTGGTCATTGAGTCAACCATAAAGTTCTCAGTATTATATGACTGAATTTTAAGGAAATTGGGGGATATAAGAGAACAGGAACTAAAACCAGCAGCAAAACTACAAGAGAAAGGATGAATTGGGAAAGAATAGATCTGTGGAGTGGTCCACCACAGCCTAGTTAGTGAAGTTCATAGAGACAAGGAACTAAAGCAATTCTTCAAAAACAAAAAGTGAATCCAAATGACTATTTCAGGTTCGTACAGGTATAGTGGAGGATTTTCCTGAAACTTTGACAAAAATGGGTGTCCTTTAGCGGTACAGTGGTTAGCATGCACGACCCATGTACTCAATGCGGCAACCTGGGTTTGAATCCGGCCTGCGACATGTCTCTCCCCCACATGTCTTAAACCCCTTTACTGTCAACCTAATTTCCAAAAACAGGCCACTAGGGCTGCAAAAACCTAAAAAAAAAATATATCTTTTTTTGCTTTTGTCGAACCTGCCCTCTCCACTTAAAAAAATGCACATGCACAACGCTGTACCTACGCCTATTAAACTTTTGTGATAGCAATGCACGAGCCCATTTCTCCTCGTTCACGCTCTTTTTAAAAGTTGCTGTCTGCATCGTTCATACAAGCTTAGTTTCAAAAAGATTTGCATTTTTCCACTATGTGAGACACTATGTAAGACCGATGAGTGAAAATGGGGACGAGCACATAGGACGGGCTTACGTAAACATATCGCCAGAATGATTGACAATTAGGAGGACCATTTATTTTGATGATCCACCCGGAAAAAAAATCTCCTCCACTATACCTTTAAGCTGGTTCTACAACCTAAGAAAGAATAGGGTGCAATTTCTTTGTTACACATGTTTTTTTTCCCTTTTGTTTTGGAAGTTGGTTCTAAAGAAATCACTCGTCTACTTATAAAAAAAAATGTCAGGCTCTGCAAAATGTCTCTATCTTTTCATTGCTGTCTTATGTTTAATGTCATTTTGGATTTCTTTTTGATATCTTCACACCAAATTAACATTTGATGATTATCATTAACTTTGTGCATGAGAAACACAGAGTAAAGCAGTTATCAGTTTTGTGCATGAAACTACAGAAAACAAAAAAAAAAAGAAAATGTGCAGCAGAAAGCAAAGAGGATCTTTTGTTAGATTCTAAGAATAACCTCCATGTAGCAAGCAGCAGTTAGCCACAAAGCGTGCTGCTATCAGCTGCTGCTGGCATGGGGACGAAAATGAGAATCCGTCTTCTGCTGTCAGCTGACGAGCCAGAGGCAGAGACCATACTTGACCTGATTCAGATAATCCGCTGATATAAGGCGTGCAACACTCATGCTGCATGTTTCTGCACTTCGATGCTATCCATAAAATGTGTTTGTGAAAGCATAGGCTAGGCCCCTATCTCTGCAGGCATACCTGAACTTCTAAGAATACTTGTTTGGAAAGGGATCTGTGCCCCACATAGTTTTTGAGTGCCTCAACACCAACATGGTGCGAAATATCAGCGGGCCTCGCTTCGACGGAGGCAAAAATAGCCCTACTTTCAACTTACTCCAATCCCTCTGAAGGAACTGGGAGAGAATGCACGTCTCGTTGACTCTCCAAAAAACCCTTTAGACCTAAAACCTTTATGTGGCAAACAGGAGTGGTGAAGAAAACTGCTGACCCACATTTCAGTAAGTGGTTTAGATAGTTAAAAGCAATGAGATTTGGCTCATCTGCTGTAAAAAGCAGCTTCTTGTACAATAATATATGCCTAAAGTTAAAGTAGAGAAATTTTGCAAATTATAAGTGGTTTTTAAATTTATTTTACAAATAAAATAAAATTTTATTCGTATTTAGTATCTTAAAAACCTAATTTGCAGCTAAAACATTGAAGCCAATTGAAAAAACGTGATGCAGCTAAGGAGGCTTAAATACTTTAGCAGTTTTAATATGCAGTTTAACATGCAGGTGAGGTACGGCAAGCAGTTAACGCCTATTATAAACTCATTGATGCCAGCCATTCAGCACAAAGCGGAGAAGCAACAAGTCTTACCTAAAGTGAAGTGGTTTTTGAATGAGCTACTGGCTACGAGGTTGAAGGAAACAGAGAAACATCAGATAGACATAGAGGGAGAAAAGAGAAAGGAAAACGTCACTCATATCAGATCACAACGTCTTCCGTGCTGACAGGGAACCTGCTAAGATTCACGGAAAAAGCAAATCCTGTGTGGCAACATGATTGACCAACAAAAAGACAGAATATATAATGATCATTTAGAGGAACTATAGCAGCTTGGCCTATAGCTGTGTTCAAAAATATTCACTCATTTACGATTCCCTGTTTATTATAAGGAGGCTGAGAAACCTATGGGGTAGAGAGCTGTTTATGTATTTCAAACTGTTACTTAGTACCAAGGTTATTATCAGGGGCGGAGCTAGATGGGGGGCCAGGGGTGGCCATGGCCACCCTTAGCCAATCATTGGCCACCCCTACCATTTTTCTCCCTCTAATACAGATGGTGGCAACAGTAATACTCTAAAATGGAATATTCAAAACATTTTAATTTTTCATATACTAACAATTAATTGACAACAAAAACCCTGTGGTTTTTTATGCACATCAATATACTAACATTAAAAATGATAAGTACAGAATTCAAACAGAAAATGATGAGTCTCTGCAAGTCATGTAGGAGTCTTCAGTGAAATCATAGATAAATAACTATTTAAAAAAAAAAACGTATTTAATAATAATTGTTGTAGATATTATCACTTGCAAGTATATCAAGTTTATGCAGAATGATTACTGATAAAAGTAGGTAAGTAATGATATTGGAAACAATGTTCGTCCAAAACTCAAACCAAATTTTTATCTACAAAGCAGTTTCAATATATTTGTCTATTTGTTAGCAAAGGCTGTGGGAAAGTATAGTTTGTCTTTATTTAGAAAATATGGAGGTTTTTCTTGTTAATTTTCGTATTGGAACAGTATAGATTGACCGTGAGGTTTCGGTGCCTATCTACCTTCAGCCACCCCTCAGTGTACATTGGTTTGCAACCCTTTTAAAAATGTTCTAGCTACGCCTGTGGTTATTATAGGTGGATAAAACTAATATGAAATAGGAAACTGAAATGGAGGTAACAATTGTTGCTGAATTAAAAAAACTGTAATTCAAATGAAAATAAATACATAAATGAAGCTGTATTGTTTATAAAACTGACGAATATACCAAACTTATGTGTAACCTTAATTTTCGTCTTTATCCATTTTTTATAAGCTTTACAAAGAGATGGGATTTTGTTTTTCACTGCAGCAAGAAGGTTCTTGGTTCGATTCCCAGGGTCTTTCTGCTTGGAGTTTGCATGTTCTCCCTGTGCATGCATGGGTTCTCTCCGGGTACTCCAGCTTCCTCCCACAGTCCAAAAATATGAATGTTAGGTTAATTGGCTTCTCTAAATTCTCCTTGGGTGTGAGTATGTGTGATGTCTCTGTGTTGCCCTGCGATGGACTGGCGACCTGTCCAATGTGTACCCTGCCTCTCGCCCATTGACAGTTGGAGAAAGGCACCAGCACCCCTCACAACCCCAGTAGGGATAAACATGATGGATGGATGGAGTTTGTTATTACTTACACGCATAATTTCCTAAATACAATATAAGTTTTTGAATCCAGCACCTAAAAATGAACCGAAGTATAAAAACGGAAACTAGCACTTATGAAAATTAAGATAAAGCTAAACAGTATTGATAGTACCTAATATGAACTAGAAAATAAAACAATCAAACAACAACTAAAACAAATTAAATTAGAGAAAAAAATAGTTACACCTGACTAAAAGTAAACTAGAATTAAAAAATTCAGATCTTTAGCACTATAACTGAACAAAACTTTTATCTTACAAGGCATGAAAATGTTATTTTGAGACGCACTTTTCAGCTTTAAACTTTTCCATACAGACTACAGAGAAGCTCAATCGTCAAAAAACTTTATAATTTAGCTTTTAAAAAGTTATGTATCAAACATCTTGTTTTCAGAGTATTCTTTTAGGAAAGAGTTTTATTAAAAAACTGTTTTTTAAGTTTTAATTTACAAACTGTTTTAGAAATGTTTACATTTTAGGGCTGTGGATCACAGATTTGACCTTTGGCATGCATTTATTCTACAAAAGTCTCTAAAATCTTCAGACCTTGGCTAACGAGGGGATGAGCAGCTTTACGTGATTAGAGGATGAACGAATTACTTATTCCAATTAGTTATCCTCATTAAACTGCTGTATGAAGAGACAGTTTGCTCATTTCAGTTTCTTAAAGCTGGCAAAGATGATTAGAACATCATCCTATATTATGGGAACAAAGAAAGAGCTGCCAGCTTTCTGAAAATAAAATAAGTACATTATTTAATGGATGGCAATTTAATCTCATTTTTATTCATATTTAAAACAAGGTATCATTTCTCATACACTTCAAAAATTTTGGCTACTTTGGTCATCACATGAATCCAATAAATCTCTAATGAAATACATTATCGGAGTTTGTGGTTTTGATGTGACAAAATGTACAAAATGTTCAAAGGGTATGAAAACTTTTGACGATTTAAAGTACAGATTATTCATATTTTTACGTTTTATGAAAAAAAAGGAGAACCACTCATTACCTTGTGTAAATTTAACATTGATGAAAAGGCAGATTGGTTACAATATATACAAAAAATAGTTGGGGGAATAGTTACGGTAATTTAAATTTAAAAGGTGTAAAGTCCACTTTCTACATTTATCCTCATTTTTGCTAAGGAAGAGGGAAAGTAAAGCCCACCTGAGGGTCTTGGCAGGGCGGGGAATGAGGGGCCGTGGCTCTGACCTCCCAGAGCTGACGACAGGGAGCCCGGCCGCTGCCTTTCTATGCCGCACAGCGTGGAATCTGGATCACGGGAAAACCAAAATCATGTGATCACTTCCTCTCCCAAAAGCAACAACTCTGCCAAAAGAAAATGAACCCCTGACCTTTCAGGGGGGGGTCTCGAAAACTTTGTGAGCGAGAAGGTCTGGCTGTGAAAGCGTCGGTCCGGATGTCAGCGGGCGAGACGGCAGGAGCTCGATCCCATGACGGCAGCTGGGACTGAGACTGGAGGAGATTAAAGAGGTAGAGAGACATAGAAACGAGTTAGACAGACAGGGTGAGCCTGTTTCATCATTTCTCAATAATTCATAAGCAGAACCTTTGATGTGGGGACTCCCCTGTCCTCAGACTGTCCAACCTATCAGCCTCTCTGTTGCAATGAATTAAAGTCATCTTTTTTACCTGCTGTTCTCTTTTCTTTCTGCTTCTCCTCTTAAATAACCTGCCTACTTTTGTTTCCTTTTTCCTGTTTACTGCTACTCCACCCCTCCTTCATTTATTGATTCTCCATAACCATCTCAATCCTCCTAATGTATTTTTTACCAGTGGCCTTGTAGATCTGGCATTAGGCGGCAAATTATGGGAGGGGCCCTGGTTGGATAATGGACCGTGGGAAGAGGGCACTGGTAGGACACTGGGACTCCAGGGGCCCTCGACGTCTCTGCGGTTCTTGCTTTTGGAGAAATGCCTGTACAAAGAAAGAATAAAAGTTGGTTTGTCTCATAAACTGGTCTGGTAGACAGATCAGTTACAACCTCACCTTAATATTTAGTTTAAAATAGGGATCATTGTACTGAAAGCAAGCAGCTATTGATTTTATAATAGAGCAGAAAAATAAAAGTAGAACCCAGCTCTAAAAAAACATCATTACTGAAAAGCAAAGGTCTTCCACGTCACTACAGGTAAAAAAGAATTAAGCTGAAAAGATTCCCTAAAGGGCTGGTGTAGTTATATCTGAGAGCCAGAAAACATAAATAAAGCATAAATAAATCACATGTTTATTCTCTTTTTTAACCTGAATATGTTCAATATGTTTTATCCCTCTGCATCATTCTACTTCGATTCTCATATTCCGCATTATTTGTTAGTTTTTAAATTTCTCTCTGCTTTTTCTCATCATGGTAACTTCACACATTTAGCTGTGAAGCTTGGCTGCTGTCAATAACAACTTCCATTATAGATGATAGAGTCAGCCCTGTTTTTTCAATGGTTAGTCCTGTTTCTCTTTTAGAAATGCTTATGGGCTCAGCTTTTACTTTCTATGTGCCGTTTTAATCCTTTTTGACATGAAAACCAACTAAGAGATCATCTGCTCAACTGTTTATTTCGAAAACAAGTCACCTATGGAGATAGTTTACCTTTACCTTTTCTAACTTATAAAGTATTTAAGGATCAATGCTTCTATGTTCCCTTTTATATGTTTTTTTTTTCTTTGAACCCCAGTCTGGTTCTACTGGAGGTTTCTTCCTATTAAAAATTTGTTTTGCTTCTCCACTGTCACTGCATGCATGCTCGCTGTGAGGGATTGTTGAAGAGTCAACAACACAAGGCAAGCAAATGTCCTTTGTCACTACATGCTCATTCAGGAGGAGCAAATCCTGCAAAGTCAATGACTTGATGCAATCAGCCTTTTATCAATCTGACTGTATGATCTATTGAATTGTTTCTGTATCTTGAGGTTAAATGTGTTGTGAACTAGTGCTAAATAAATAGAATTGAACTGAACATATGTGTGATCACCCATTGGTAACTTAGCAAATAAAAGACTGAGCAACTATGTTGTAAATATCGTTTATGTGGATAAGCTCCAGAGAAGTCACCACAGGTAGGGAGAATGACCACTATTCTGGATTTAAGAGAAGCAACAACACAAACCTAAGGGATGAGGACAGCATTCTGTAAAATAAGCGGGTAATTAACAGCCAGACCATCAAATTACCACAGCTTTTCTTGTAAATAGAGAGATCAACATGTATGGAAATTAGGGATGCACGATATTGGGATTTTGGCCGATATCCGATATGCCGATATTTTAAAACTCATGTAGCCGAT
>NW_015150646.1:678460-685235 GCF_000732505.1 Cyprinodon variegatus
TAAAAGAGATTGATATGGTGTTTTTAAATGGCAATATATCAGCATATGAAGATATTGTGATATTTTAATGTATCAATCGTCTTTAGAAGTTTTTAAGTCTGTAAAAAAGAAGTTTTTGAGGAAGAAGAAGAAGTAGTATTTTTTTAATTTTTTTAGAAACTCAGAAGCTGATCAAATATCGGGTTAAATATCGGTGTGGTGGCCGATGTCCGATATTCAGTTCTAAGGCCGATACAGGCCGATAGGGGACCGATTATATTGTGCATCCCTAATGGAAATGTCATATTTCACAGATTATCTGATCTAGAAACACTGTTTGTTTCTTCTGTGTATGAACATTTGACTGCTACTGAAATCTTAGCATCAGATCATATTTCCAGTTTTAGATGTTAACATTTTTTGATTTAGCACCTCTTAAGACTTTCCTTTATTTCAAATCAGATTATCAGTTACTTTCAGATTACCAAGAACATCATCAAAATAATGAAATCTTAGCTTTATCTGCCTTCTGGTCTTTGAAATTGATTTGTAGTTTAAAAGTTGGATAAAATTCTCACCATTTTTTCTTTTCGTATTTATCCTGAAGAAACTCTTTAAACTTCTGAGGATCCTTCAAGTCGGGGCAGCCATCGGCCTTTGGGTCGAACACACACAGCCAGGTTCTTCGACCGACCTGAACACACGCATTTTAAATGTAAAGCACACCAAAAGGGACAGAGCTGATTCATAACAGCTAGAGTTTGAAATTGTAGAACAGTCTCTTTTCAGTTCAGATTTACATGAAGGAGACGGATTAGAAAAACAAAACAGACATCTCCTCAACAGTGATTCATCAAGAGTCGGAGTGCAGCAAATAACACTGCCTGTGAGTCATGACTGGTTAGATCACTCTGAGAGGATGATGACGAAAGCCATCCTGACCCCACACACCTCGGCTTCAGTGCACATGAAGCTCGACTGGAAAACACACCAAACGGATCTTTTTCCCATCATCCGCGTCATGCAACCGATGCCCCTCTAAGGAGCTATCTCTGCTCAACCATAATTACACAAACTGACCTAAAACACTTGTTAAATAAGCTGCAGATCAGGGGAAAGGTACCAGTTGTCATAGCGATGCAAAGGCAGCTCACAGATGATGAACGTTTTAACACTCTTATAAAATTATAGCGATAAATCTCACAGCTACGGTATAAGTAAAGGAAAACAAACAAATAAATTACAGCTGCACCAATCAGGCTTTTCCTGGATGATGCATATCTGCCAGGATGACTGATGTGTCTCTACAATAAACAGCTGAATGACTGATGCGTTGATTCATGTAATCTAAAGTTTTTCCATCCTTGTAAACATATTTTCTTTTGACTCGTTTAATGGAACTATTAGAAGTTAAATGCATCTTAAAGCTAATAAATTAGCTGGATTGTTCCTGTGTTTTTAGAATAGCGGCCTCCTCTGATTTTAGTAACATCCATCCTTTGTAAACCAGTGAGCAGCAGGGTGATGCTGTGGCTGTGAGTCTGCAGCTTCCTGTCAGTCAAATAAAAACTGAAAGATCTCAGTGGACGGTCTGCAGCCCTCTAGGGTCTCACTGCATGTGTAGCAGAGCAGAACTGTAACAATGCTATGAAATTTCCCCAACAGCAGGAAGATACGCAGGCTACTGCAGCAGCTAATTTATTTTATCCTAACAGTGAAGAAATGCTTGATCATCAAATAAATTGGCAAAATTCTAAATCCATGCATAGAAAAAAAGAGAAGAAATGCAATTTGGCAGCATTTAGCGACAAAAAAAAATAAAAACAGACCTCCAGGTACTGTTGGCTCTGATTTAGCTGGCACTGGCTTTAAAAGAACCAACAAACCCACACTGAACAATCTCTCTCTAAAATATGGATATACTTCAAAATGCTCTGGTGCCAGTTTATCTAGGCACATTCAGATTTACATTTTTTTTGCAAAGTTCTTGGCAAAAGATTTCTATTTGGGTCATTTTTAAAATGTTATATAACCAGCCTCTCATTTAATAGAACAATTATAGTTTATTACATTATTCATACAACTTAAAACTATTTATTTCAGGAGATAAAAACAACAACAACCAAAAAAAAAAAAAAAAAACACAGGTTAAAAAGTAAACACCCATCACAGACATAAATGCAACATTATATCTCATCGTTTTTTTAAAAACTTGTTTTTTTTTATTTGTTTATTAAGACAAAATGAAAATTCTGTAAATTTTACAAACAGAAAAATCTATTTTCTCAAATATGACTCCATTTCATTATCACCAGTTATTTAAGGGACCCACAAATATAGAAAAAGAAAGAATGTTTGAAGCTACGGACAGTGAAGCAACTGTCAAGCATGGCAGAGGCAGCATTATAATGCGGGCCTGCCTCCATGCAATCAGTACTGACTTATTGGAAAGAGAGGGGGGAAAAAAAGACTTGAACTTTTAAGCCTCCTGTAAATAATTTATGTTTGGACAGAACGCAGATGTTAGCAACAGATAACTGGGTGCTCTTAGCCACTTAATCATTTATCAATTATGGGGCTGATATTAGCATGAATTAGCTGCTTTAGCGAGTTCTATGCACATAACAAACAAAAAAAAATCCAGTACAGCTGAAATTATCTTAAATGCATCTTTCAGTTTCTTTTGCAGATCATGCTTTAAAATATGCCAATTCCACTCACATCCTAAATAATCCTCGACAGGTTCCTCACCTACAATTTATTCCCTGCAGCACTTCAGTTTAAGGAAAACTTGAAAGAAAGGAAAAAAAAAATTACTTTTGGATTGTGAAATTATTGACTCCTGTTACCGTAATTATAAGTATAAAACTTGAATTGTAAGTGAGCCGTGTTTCCTAAATTAAAAACTTGTCCCAAAAACTTCAACAATTTAATTCTGAAAACACATCTGCTTATAATAAACTATGCAAATGATCAAAATAATACTTAGGAAGAGAGAATGTTTTGATTTGCTGTTTAGTCTACTGGATATTTTTTATTTACTCATTAGGTTAATTTTAAATGTTGGCATTGGTCCTATAAATATTGTTTACTATTACTAGTCAAGTCCTTTGTGCTTTAAGAAGTGGTGAAATCACCAGCAATGAAGCACAGGCATCTCTCTTCCTAAAAACCCTCTGGATATTCAGAAAACAGAAACCTCCATCTGGCAATGAAATATAAAGATTAAGGAGGTGATAGGATGGAGCGTCTCTTACCTCATTGCCATGGTTCTGGAGGAATTCCACTTCCTGTTGGGAGAAAGTTGTCATGGAGATGGATTTGACTCTGTGAGGAGGGTTGAGGCCTCTCCTAGAATGTAGAGGAAAGGTGGAAAAGTTTTAAAGAAACGAGAATTGTGAGAGTTCAAAGTGACGGTCCAGGACAGATTACAAGTTCTTCTCAGTAAATTAGTGTGTAATCTAAAAGTTTATTTCTTCCAGCAAATCAATCAGGAAATGAGAAATTTATATAATTTTCTATCAATCATTACATCGAGGGTAAAATATTACTAGAATTTTTTTGTGTTGATGGTAGAGCTATGAAAATATACATTAGCTTGTAATATTACTTAACATTACATTGTGTCCATTAGTTTACTTCCAAATGAAAGCCTCACAGAGTTTGCAATCTTTTTATATGCAGGATGAACTTTCTGACACAACCTGGATTTCAGTAAGGTGCCCCATATTGAGTCAAAGCCCTTAACCCTTTAACCACTGGGACAGTGCATGCATAGGTTGCATTACGTTTCATGAAGAAGTCATGATACAGCCTGAAAATTACAGAAAAAACTTGTTTAAGAATAATAATTTAACTTTATTGATTGAATGGAGAAATTAACTCTCTGCATTTAATCCATCCTCTTTGGGGAGCAGTGGGCTGCCATTGTGCAGCGCCTGCGGAGCGGTGTGGGGTTAGGGGTCTTTGCTCAGAAACCCAGAGTGCAGGATGTGAGGATACTTGTAACCTTCTCAGAGCACAAGCGCACCGCTCTAACCACTAGGCCAACACTCCCCCTGCAAAGCCCAGAAGCCAGCTGCTTAAACACTGCTGTATCCAGACATATTAATGGAAAGTTGAGTAGAGCAGAAAAGAAACACAATGAATATGGATTACAATTATGAGGAAAAATAAAAACTAAAGAAACAGAGCAACAATTCAGTTTCCTCCCTTGAAACACTGATTCCAGGGCAATCCTCTGCAAATTATGCACCTTCAATTACACTTTTTCTATCTACTAGATGTTCTATTAATCTATCTCTTTAAAATAGGAATTCTGCATCTTCATTTCAATCACTGGAACAAATGAACTTTTCAAAGATGCTTTAATTTACTGAGAAGTGCCTGTAAGTGGATTAAAAGCAAGTGGGAAAAGGGAAACATTTACTGAAGTGATTGTGGATCTTTTGGGAAACGGATTCCTGCAGATAAAACGCGTCTAAAAGGTGTGAGAGGTACAGATAGATGGGGGCCATATGTTCAACCAGAGCCTCCTACTTTCACCATGCTGGGGAACACAAAGTGGGCCACTGATTGCGCAATAACTAACAACCCGTCCTTCCTGTGGAGTGCTGGGACTGATCATGCAGAACAAACTGTGATACCACACACAGGGGGGGCCCTGCAGAAACAGAGGAGTGTGTCAAACCTGCATATACTGTAAAAGCTGGAATATGACCAACTAGCTGCTGAGAGGACAGGCAGAGGGAGAGACAGAGGCAGACGCTGCGTAAATTAATGCGCACACATCACCATCATCATCATCATCATCATCATACAGGACTGCTGCTGCACCAACAGCCGCCTGGTAACGTTAGAGCAGGAGGAGGGATATTAAATAAAATTAATATAATAATGCTCTGCACATCTGAGTGTGCGCTGTGCAATCTCAGGCCTGCTTAGTTTGAACTGTGCATCAGTAAATGAGCAGAAACGCTTCGGTTACTCACAGCATTCCGGAGCACGACGTGCAGACGAAGCTGCCCACCGTGATGTCGGTGTATGTCACCCCGGGCTGGTTGCACTCGAAGCAGTGTTTGTTTACTCCAGACTGGGCCAGCTCCCGGACCTTTCTGGAGCAGATCTCCTGGTTGTCCCGATGCTTTCGGTTCGACATGGTTCTGTTTGCAGAGACAGGCTGGGAGCGCTATGAAAACACCTCCTCCTCCTTCCTCCTCCTCCTCCTCCCCTGGAGCCCCTCTGATCACTGCACGGAGCGCCTCACGCCCCGCATTATGGGAAAGGCTTCTCTGCAGCTTCACCCTGGAGCAATGCTACACTCACACTAGAGTCAAGTTAACAGAAGAGACAAAAAAAACGCACAGGAAATAGTAAAGATTAACTTCAGAATAAAACCCAACACCAGGCAGTGCTCCACTGTATCTTTAAGATAGTTTTACAACATCTTTATGTGGGTCAAATATGTTCCTAATTATTGTCTTTGTGTTAAGTAGGTCTATTTAGAAAATTCTGAAGAAAATTATCTACGTCAATAACAAACTGGACTGGACTCATAACACCAACGCCCTGTACAAGAAGGGCCAGAGCCGCCTCCACATCCTGAGGAGGCTGAGGTCATTTGCAGTGAGCGGGCCCCTGCTTAAAACCTTCTATGACTCTATGGTGGCATCAGCCCTCCACTAAGCTGTTCTCTGCTGGGTGGAACAGAAAGAGACTGAGAGTCTCTAGAGAGAAAGGCCACTTCTGGACCTAGGCTGCACTCTGGGCCATATAAATTTATATCCATCCATCCATTTTCTAACATGCTTATCCCAAGTGGGGTTGCAAGGGGTGCTGGTGCCTATCTCCAGCTGTCTACTGGCGAGAGGCTGGGTACATCCTGGACAGGTAGCCAGTCCATCGCAGAGCAACACAGAGACAAACAGGACAATAAACCATACTCATACTCATACCTAAGTTCATACTCAAACCTAAGTAGAATTCAGAGAAGCCAGTTAACCTAACAGTCATGTTTTTAGACTGTGGGAGGAAGTCGGAGTACCCAGAGAGAACCCACGCACTTGTTACGCTTGGCTTCGGTTTAATGTTTATAAATATTTATTTCTCGTCATGTGCGCCATCCAATACAGAATATTGGCGCCATCCACATCAAGCTAAAACTAGTGTAATGGGATGAGTCATATAATGCAAACACTCATTGGTTAGCTAAAGGAAATCATCAGAAGCAAGCAGGTGTTCTTCAAACTGCAAATGTGAATTGTCTATGCCATGCTACAATGTAGGATTCAGAAAAAGATGTTGAAATGTCTGAAAGGTCGGACACAGGCGAGAGCATATCGGGAGATGGGGACCAACAAGACCTCCCTCATCCTTGGCCCTATCTCAATGAAATTTGTACAACAGTTGAAAAATTGAGATTTAAAATTCATATAGTGGCATCTGGCTGTTTACTTATACTTTTGCTTTATACTTTTAGTAGTGTTTGGAGCACATACTTTTACTTAAGTAAAGAGGTCAAGTTGATACTTCAACTTTTACCAGAGTGTTTTTAAACTGCAGTATCTATGCTTCTACTTTAGTAACAAATGTGTGTACTTTTGACACCACTATATATATATGTATATATGTATACACTGCCTGGCCAAAAAAAAGGTCACCACCTGGATTCAATTAAGCAAATAGGTAGGCCTCCTATTGGATAATTACTGCATGGGCGACTATCTTTCAGCTGGCAACAAGTTATTTAACCACAACTGGTGCAATGACTTGCTTCTTATTTCCTAAACAACCATGT
>NW_015150646.1:686325-709031 GCF_000732505.1 Cyprinodon variegatus
ATATATATATATATATATATATATATATATATATATATATATATAGGAGTGGAGGCTTAGTGGTCAGACTCTACAATGCGACACTACAACGGCAATAACTTGTGTAACGTATGATGTTGCAATTACTATTTCATACCCTGTGCAATAACCTGTTTCTCTATTTTTCAAACCTAGTGCAATAACTATATATATAAATATCCATCTGTATAAATACCCATGTAAACACCCTGTGCAAAAAAACATTTATAATGATACTACTATATAAAACTATCTAAAAAAGCACTGTATATACTGTATATAGCCACGCAGCTTTTTCTTCCTTTAACACATTGTTCTCCTTTGACTATTTGAGCTGATGTAGCGAGTACATTTCTGCACTGTGAGATCAATAAAGACAATCAATCACTATATACACCAAAACCCTTTTTCCTTATTCATAAATATATATCCCATTTGTCAATTGATTGTTTCCCTCATCTATCCATTGTCTAAACCCACTAATATAAGCACAGGAGGCTTGTGCGTATATCTCCAAAGGTCATTGAGTTTACATCTAAAGGAGGTCACCACCACATCAACCTACTTCCATCTAAGGACTACAACAAAGATCAGATCAATCCTGGCACTTAATCCTCACCTTTGTTTCTTCAGAATAGGATTACTGTAATGCTCCTTTATAAGGTTTATAAGGACAGTCTACCAGACTTTCTGCTAAAAGTCAGAATGTAGCAGGAATGGTTTTGATAGATGCCTGCAAATATTCCCATGTCACTGCTGTCCTCCAGTACAAGCTAGGGCCAATTATAAGGCACTGCTTTTGAACTGTACACTAGTATAAGGCTCTATCTACTTTTTAGCCCCAGCTGGTAGTTCACATCTGCAGTATTCATGGTGTAAGGATTTTTTAGAAATAAACAGAAGGTGTAAGCTTTTTTTTTCATTATTAGAGTGTTGTTTTGTTTTTTAATGGGAGGACAAAACAACAGAGTGTATCAAAAAAGGAAAAAAATGGGGAAATAGTTCATTGTTTGAATTATTAATGAGTCAAACAGCCACTTCCTTTCATGGAGACTAGAGATTTAGCAGATAAAAACTTGAGTCTATAAATATGATAGAAGCTACGGGTGTTTTCCACCTGCAGCTTTAGATACATTTGGTCCCATTTGGGTCAGAGTAGAAGTGCAGTCGGACTCTAATGTGCACCCCGAAATAGTAAACCTGAAGAGGAGATCTCGGTTCGACTCCAGCCGAATTCTTGAGTGCACTAAATGTCACAATAGTGTGACCCAACGGCCAGGCTCAGCAAGTTTGAGCTAGAAGGGCTCCTGTAATCAATGAATGAAGAAAGAAGGAAACTTGTCATGGACAAACTTGGACCTCAGAATTAATACTGTGTCTGATAGTAATCTGGTCAGAAGATTTTATCATGAAGCAATTGTCCAGCAAACAGAAACAGCCACATAGAGGCTATTTTCAGCCAAATATGCAGAAAAAGGGGCTTTGTTTGGTCTACTGAGTTGTGTGCCATGAAAGGAAAAGCTATTACCTCACATATTGAAAACATATTGCTTTACAATATTATTTACTAAGAGCATAAATCACCTTGTTGGTCGTTAGTACCAGGGCCAGATGGGGATCTCACAGCGCCTGTTAAGGAGCATTAACCTGCATCTTCTCCTGAACATACATGCATCCATGTTATTTGTTATTTTTAAGCTGCAGCTGCGCTTCATTTTCAAACACTATTGTTTGCCAATAGTTGACATTAAAACCACTGAGAAAAAAAAGTGAAAGCTACTGATTACTGGCTCACCTCAGTCTCTATCGTGAAAGTTTACCTCTGTTACTTTTTCAGCACTTTTGGATTTCAACCAGTTGTCATGAAGACATAGTAACTGAAAAAGGAAACACTTTTTTTTTTTTTTTTACATTCTGGGCCGCACTACGGTGTGCACTTAAATTCTGAATCCTTATTAAAATAAAACTCCAGAAGAAAAAAAGTAAAAGAAATTGGTGCATGGGACATTTTCTTGCCAGTGCACATTATAATCAGACATTTATTTAGCATAATGTCTTAAATACAGGGGCCCCCATTGGCCCTCGTCTAGAACCACCCATGTCAAACACCCAAACCTCCACTCAAACTTTAAATGATTTCCTTATAATTTTCATTTATTTTATCCTTTTTTCCCTGGCTTGATTATATTATTTTGACATTTTTTATTCCTTTTATTAGAGGCATAATTTTATTATAATTATTATTGCTGTTGATGTTTGTATATTGTATTATTGTTATACTTTGAAAATCCTACCGGAAGTGAAGTCAAACAGTGTGTTTGGTGTGTGGTTGGAAAGGCGCTTTGGGGATCTCCTGTCATAGAAAAACAAGAGCCCGTCGAGGAGCCAAGTTGTTCTCTAGAATAAAAAACAAACAAAATCATTTTATCTATGGGGGCAAAGATACTGTTTGCTCCAGCTGATTGCGCTGTTTGTGTTTGCGCTCTGGGTGCGTCACTTAGGCGCGCGCGCATCCCAAACTTGTGGCTGACTGATAGTTGACATCGCTGCCCTGTCAGCTCTCATGGTGTGATGACACGTCTCACCTGAGGAAGTGAAATTATCTAGGTGATCACAAGACCGAAAAACATCGTTTGAAAACAGAAATGTTGTTATAATTGTGTAATAACGCTGTTCAATGTGCCCTCTCATTAAAGATCGGTCTGGGAGTTTTATCTTATCTATTTATTTGTTTTTATAAATATCATAGCAACAAGAGAACTCACTGCAGCCTTTCCATGACGTCTGGTTTAAAAAGAAATATGTGAGAAAGGGCAAAGCTTTTCCTCGGAAAATAGAAAATAATGAGGGCGTCACCAAACTTAAAGCTGTGACAGACAAACTGCTAGACCGCCAGAAATATCTGCAACATGTAGAAACGTGATTACAAAAACACAGAATACCAAAAAACTAAAAATCAGTTACATTTTTTTTTTAATGAGTCAGGTCCTGTAATACTAAGCCCTGGTCAGCAGGGGGAGCCACACCAGTCCATTATACAACAGTAACTTGCAGAAAACTGTGAAGTTGAAGGAATACTTTGATCAATAATAGTTATATGTGTTTGTAAGCCCCGCCCACTTTGGTGTTTTATTCATAATAAAAACTGCAAGGTACCAAATGCTATCCAAGGGGATGGGTTAAATGCAGAGCTAAAGTTCCCCAATGTGAGACCAATAAAGTTCAATTGTTTATTCATTAATTTGAATGAGCTTCACAGCTGAGCAGTCAAAAAGGAGTGAATGCAGAACTAGTTTCCCGGGGAATCTCCTTTCACATCCCTCCGACTTCTTCTGCATGCCAGTGTGAAACTCTCATTCATCTTAATGCAATAATCTCCCATCCTACCCTTCTGCAGCCCTCCTAGTACTTTATCAATCCCATCATTTCTAAGCATCTGCTATAACCCTTTGGAGCTTAATTTCCATTATATAGCACATATCTATAGGGCTGGATCTGACATTAATGGCAGCTTTAGCTCTTTTTGCCTTTCCCACATTAAAAATGCTTCAAATTAAGATGGATATTATACAGGTAATAAAATACAAAACATGTAAACAATTCTTTCTAATCTCATCAGCAAACAGGGAAGCTAGACTAATGTGACAGACGCACTAACTTTATGTTGCCTATCTCATATCTGGGCCTAAATAGAAAAGAAAACTATAAGACTTGTTCTTATGAATTCTTTTACATCTTTATTAATTTTAAAATCATTTTAAAAAGACATTTTGTAATTTTTTTTTATTGAAAAACATCTTTAAAGTATCATTTTTATCTGACCATTTACAACTAAAACACGGTTTGATGAGCACACTGACACTTCAGTAGTTCAATACTGATGCACCTATGACTCCGTAGCCTACATGATAATTGATTCATTGTTTTTATTATATATATTCTAACACTGTGAGATCAATAAAAAAAATGAATTAAGCAATTTTTTGTTTTTTTTAATATAATAATATCACTATACGGGGTTATAGCGCAGGGTGCTTACATTGCTATTTATATAGAGGGATATTTATATTTATATATATAGTTATTGCACTGGGTGTGAAACAGAGAAACAGGTTAATGGCTCTTTAATTATTTAACAAGGCCAGTTTTTCCTTAATTTTATGATTCATACATTTATTGTGTTTATTAAGAGAACTGAAACATTGCAGTGCAATTACTCGGTGGTCTCTGAATCTAGGATTTTATTCTTGTTTAAATGCAAGGTTTCTCTGATGCCTTAAAGAAAAAATTATTTGTATTCTTTAACTACCAGAGAAGACATTTAATAATTTTCATGAGTTTAAAAGAATAAATACCCTACCATTCCTGATTTTGACCTGGAGTATAAGAGTAAGGATTTAATGCTGGATACTAAATCTGATGAGAACGGAACAAACAAACAAAAAGTTAAAAGTTGGTTTCAAAATATATTTTCTCAGTGTTCAGATTGTTCTAAGCACTACCCACCCCTATTTATTTTTTTCCTCCTTTTCTTTAAGCCCTTATCACTCCTTTACAGAAAACCACCCGGTTGGTGAGCCATATCGCCCTTTGCCAAAAAGCGAACCACTTAGTATAAGGGAATTATGATGTTTTACAGATGTTTTATCAAGCAGTCTATTTCTGGCCAGGGGCGGAGCTAGATGGGGGGCCAGGGGTGGCCATGGCCACCCTTAGCCAATCTAATACAGATGGTGGAAGCAGTAATGCTCTCAATGGAATATTCAAAGCATTTACATTTTTCATATGAACAATTCATTGACAACAAAAACCCTCTGGTTAATTATGCGCATCAATATAGAAACATTAAAGATGATAAGTACAGAATTCATGCTCTTTTCAGAAGAAGACTTTGTGTTTTATGGGGTAAAGAGAAAATTATGTGTCTCTGCAGGTCATCTAAGAGTCTTCAGTAAAATTATTGATAAATAACTATTTTAATAAAACTAATTAAATAATCAATTTATGTAGATATTAGTACTTGTAAATATCAATTTTATGCAGAATGATTATTGACAAAAGTAGGTAAGTAATGACGATGAAAAATATGTGTCCCCCAGAACTCAAACTTTAAAGAATTGTATCCATTATACCTTTTATCTAGAAATTACAGATGTTTAAATATTTATGCGTCTATTTGTCAGCAAAGGTTGTAGGAAAGTATAGTTTATCTTTATTTTGAAAATATGGATGTTGTGCCCATTAATTTTATTGCTGTAGATTGACCCTAAGATCAACTTTCAGCCACCCCTCAGTGTACATTGGTTATTGCCTGGCCACCCTTATAAAAATGTTCTGGCTACGCCTCTGTTTCTGGCAGCAGAATGATTTATTGACTGTGGGAAACCTGCGAACAGGTTTTTGCACTTCAGTAACAACAAAACAGGGCAGGTTGCCAGACAAGAATCCACACCCAGCAATCTGTGCGAAAAGCTCCCAGCTCAATGAAACTGGAGAGTTTAAAACAGCTGCCAGATCCCCTCCATGCATTCTCTGTTTACTATCAGCTGGTTTCTAAGTTAAATGTTATTGACTCACATGGTGAAACTATAGAGATGTGGGGCTGTGTTTTCTAACCCGTTATTTTGCTCCTATTTGAAACCATAATTTGCTGTGTGAGTAAGAAACACGGAAATGGAGATGAGTGCGATGTAGGGGGAGGACCTTCTTTGTGTGGAACAGTTTGCGCTCAGTCCGCATCAGACGCGCAACTCTGACAGGCTGCTGCTCTGACGCGCTCCAGCTCATGCGGGAATATTAACCTCTAATTATTACTCTTTATTTCCCCTTAGATCCTCTCAGCTCAGGGTTTGTTTGTGTTTTTGCAGCATCACTGCAGCTGACTGAAGGAGTGGAGGGATCTCTCCTCCTACCTCACCAGATAAGATGGCAAAAACAACGTTTCAAACCTCTGCCTTGATTCAAAAGTGGTGACAAGTTGACTTCACACACGGATGTGAGCCGGAAAAGACTAACAGGACGTTTTTTTTTTTTTTTTCAAGGGAAGGATTACATTTTTTTCTCCTTTTTTATTTTCCTGTCCAGCGATGAGCCAGGCTCCTACAGTGGGCCCCTGAACCCGGACAGACACAGTTTTCTTTTTTGCTCAAACTAAACTCCAAAGGAGGGATTAAGATTAACACCGCTGGTTCTGTGCAGATTAACGCAGGGATGACAGTGAAGCTGGACTTTGAGGAGTGTCTGAAAGACTCTCCTCGCTTCAGGTGAGATCAACTAAAGCTATAACATTGAGGAGACACAACTGAAGCTTAACTTTAAGAGCTAAATTCAATCTATTAGGGAGTCCATCTGAATTAAATGTGGTGTTAAGGATGTGTGTACTGATTTTAAGTAGGCCTGTTTCATTAAAAAAATATAATATATTATAATCTAGATTGCTAAAATGAAGTTTTTACATTTTAAGCATCAATTTCTGTTCACTTAGTCTATTACAGCTTATGACCTCCACCAGGGGCGGAGCTAGATGGGGGGCCAGAGGTGGCCCTTAGCCAATCATTGGCAACCCCCACCATTTTTTCCGCCTTTAATACAGACGTTGGCAGCAGGGGAAAGTTCAAACTTATTAAACATTTAAATTTTTCATTTATTAGCAATTACTTAACAACTAAAACACTGTGGTTAATTATACACATCAAAATACTAACATTAAAATTGATATATACAGAAGTCATGTTCTCTTCTCCACTAACCTTTGTGTTTTATGGGGTAAAGAGAAAATTATGTGTCTCTGCAAGTCATCTAGGAGTCTTCACTGAAATCATAGATACATAACTACTTTAATAATAACTTAATGTAGATATTAGTCCATGTAAATATTAATTTTATGCAGAGCAATTTTTGATAATAGCAGGTAAGTAATGACAATGGAAAAGATGATTTTGTCCACTAAACATTTTATTTAGACGGAATGGATGTTTAAATATATGCATCTATTTGTTAGCAAAGGCTGTAGGAAAGTATAGTTAGTCATATTTAAAAAAATATGGATGTTTATGCATGTGCGTCCAGTTTAGATTGAGCCTGAGGTTCTGGTGCCTATCCGTTTTCCGCCACCCCTCAGTGTACAGTGTTTTTGACTGGCCACCCATATTAAAATTTTCTAGCTACGCCTCTGCCCCCCACATGTGATCTCAAAGCAGAATTTAGAATAGAATAGAAAATCTCTTCATTGTCTCACAAAGGGGAAATTCTTGTGTTACAGCAGAACAAAAAAACATTATAGAAAAAATTTTCACACAAATGTGGACCTTAGAAAAGTGTATAAAATAACATAATAGTGAAGATTAAAATAAACAAAACAATATAAAATACTGTAGTGTAAAGTGTTTTAACAATATAACTACTGGGCACCTGGAGAATAAATAACCAATATATGGCTGTGGATATTTTTGCATAAATGGATATTTTAAAACAGCAGCAACATCAGAGATGTGCAAAATGACTGACAATTTGCTTAAGAACAATGCTGACTTTCTCAAAAAAAAGTCTTATGTTTCCGTCTTGCAAATACGTTCGATACTTGGTTGTGGCTCCTTTTGCACAAATGTCTGCATTAATGCAGCATGGCATCGAGGAGATCTGCTGAGGTGTAAAGGAAGTTGTCATAGATTTAGTTCTGGGTTGAGGTCTGACCAATTTTCCGAGCGGTTTATTGGTCATTGGGGCAAGAAAGCAGTATTTCCACAAGACCTGTCACTAAAAGCAGACACATGTTTGTCTTAGGTTTCCTAGACAGTGGTTTGAATTCAGGTTTGATCATATATAATGGATCAGTGCTCTGCAAATCATTACAAACGTTCAGTTTAACACCAAGCATTTCACAACTTCTGTCTACCTCTCCATTGCTTCTTCATACTCTGGAGCAGTGGTGTCATCTCAGGTGTAGGCATATAACACATGGATGAAACAGTTGTTGCCCATCCATGTTTGGTGACTTGTAACCATGGATTCCGGATGAAGTCCAAACCTTGAGAATCTCCTGTAAACTAGATTTAACTTTGATTCACAATCCTCTGAAGACTGCGTTTATCCCTTTGCCCCTTTATCTAAGTGTGCTAGAGATTAGACTCCCCCGTAGGAGAAATTAACAGAAACTAGCTCCGTAACCTGACCTTTTTATTTTTAGTTTCTCTAAATCAAGCATCCCCAAAGTCAGTCCTGGAGGGCCACCGTCCTGCAGGTTTTAGAGGTTTCTCTGCTCCAGCACAGCTGATTTACATTGATAGTTGATTAACAGGCCTTTGCTGAACTGCAGTCATCAGAATCAGCTGTGCTAAAGCAGAGAAACCTCTAAAACCTGCAGGACAGCGGCCCTCGAGGACCGAGTTTGGGGATGCCTGCTCTTAATCAACACATCAAAAATGTTACTTTAAAGTGTGTGTTTTTTTTTCTTAATGAATTTAACTGCAAAGTAAAGCTTTGAGTGTAATATTCTATGTGCGAAGTCATGGTTTTGCTGGGGGCCCCCTGCTGGCCTGGAGGATCTCAGTAAAATCTTTAGTTGCTTATGTTTGGGCGGGCTATGTGCATAGGTTTGGTGCAAGATATAAGATAAAAAATGTTCTTTCCCCATATGAGTTCAATTAAGCCGTTCCACGTGGATACCATACGAGAGCCTTATTATGAGGCAAGAGCATGAAGACTCATCCAGCTAGCTGAGGAAAAATAAAAACAATATTGGGTCCCAGAGGTATAAGTTGTCATATTTTTATTATGCCACTTTTGGAGTCAACACCAATGAATACCACAGAAAGATGGGGATTATGAAAGTAGAGACAGAGTTCACAGATGCATATGAACTAAAAGTATTTCTGCACCCATGCGGTACTCCCAGACTTACATCCAGCCTGGATCAATCTATCTTTATGTAGTTTCCGTAAGGAGTTGACACCGCAGGTCTAAGAAATGCTGGCAATTATTTTTCTTTCAACATCAGCAGCTGGTGTAACCTGGAGGGAAGTGTCACTAAGCTGGTTTTGCAAAAAGGCTAGAGAAAGCAGGGTGTGCCCCCACAGTTCCTGGCACCCTGCCTGATTCGCTTCTTCCCCAGCAAATTTACACCCTCCATCCGTCTTGCCCTCTTTTATTTTGCCCTCTCCTCGTGCCTCTGTTGCCCATGTTGTTTTTACGCGGTGGAAAGTTTGAGCCTCAGCAACCCTTCTGAGCTGTTTTCTCATGTTAGGCGGAGGGGAATATTGGGGGTGAGGTTTTGGTGTTGCTGAAACGTATCATTATGATGGATAAAACATGGAGAAATTTAAAAAAAGAATGTGACAGCTCCTGGTCAACCGTTCAGATGAGTTGTTGCCAGGTAACCGGAGGGGTGGGGGGCAGCAGGAAGTGAGGCGAGATGTGCTGCATTGATCAACAGCAGGCAGGAAGTGAGTTCTCTGTGCGGAGAACCACGACGGAAACTCAGCCTCAGCGCTGTCTGAGTTTGCTCTCTTTGCTGCCTTTCAGAAGAGGTGAAGCGGTGAAAGATGTACATCGGCTGAAGGAATATAACACCTCTGGTACCTCGTGTTTAATTCAATTTCTTTCCCCTTCATTGATGTGTTGTTTAGTTGTATTATAAAAAGGGCCTGACCTAAGACTCTTTGCACTCACAAACACAAGCATATATTGTCTGTCCCAGCTCTCCTCTCTTCTCACCCCACTCAGTCTCATCTCTCTGTGTAAGTGTGTGTGTGTGTGTTTTTCTGCTTGCTGTACTGTTGGTGGAAGGCAGCGGAAACCACATGCTTGAGCTGCTGGCAAGAAATGAGAAGACAGACAAAAAGAGACACTGACTAATGCTCCAAAACCCTCTGAAAACTCGCTTAGTACCATGACCTGTGTGCATATTTGCGGCAGAAAGTTTGACAAGGCCTCAAACATGTGCTTTTCAGTCAAATTGAAACATATTTTCCCCTTCTGGATGTTATACTTTGTATTTAAACAAGCATAAACTGAACAGCGTGTCCAAAACTTTTCTCATATCCAATGGAATGCATCTAAGATAATGCAGAAGGTCAGCAAAGTTTCTAAAAATACCAAAGACGTCATAAGTTTCTTTGATGTGTTGGATGTAAAGATGCCTTGTAATTAGGGTTCTGGAATGCTGCTGTACCAAATGCAAGATTTTACTGTTTTAATAGGTGTTTTTTTTGCTAAAAAAGTAACAAAAATGGAGGAATCTCAAAATAAGATTGAACTTAGCTGCAAGGAAGTGTTTAAAAAAATATTGTATAAGGTTTTTATGTTAGATTTTTGGCAGAAATCGTGATGTTTTTGCATATTCATAAAGGGTGCTCTGGGTGGAATTATTTAGAACTAATTCATCCCCTTTTTTTAAACACAGTGTACTAGAACCAAAAACAATAAACAATTATACAATTATATGTAATTCTAATAAATAAACACATTAAAAAACAAATATTTTAAAATTCCACCCATCAAGTGCACAGTATTTTGAATTGGAGTCGTCATTATATCAGTGTGCATTGCCTCATTGCCATGATTGGTAAAGTATGGTATTTTAAATGCTATGCTTTAAAGCTTTATAATGAGGTATGTGTTATTTTATATATATAAAAAAAAAAAAACATACCATTATTGGGTAATAACTCTGCTATTACCTATTAAGCCTTAAAAGAGGAACGTCAATGTTTTGAGCGAGCAATCGGAAGATTTTATCCCCACCTGTCATGTTTAATAGTTTGTGAGTAAACCAAGTTCAGACTGCAATATGTGGAAACTTGTGATGAAATTAATTGAAGCTACAATTAAAAACAGAAGGAACAATCCTGGGAACATTGGCAGTGAAACAAGCAAAGGCGTTAATGAAAGAAACTAACAAGGAGCAAAAACCAGGGAGCTTCTATACGGAGGGATGTGTGAATGCTGACAAAGAATGCATCTGTTAATCAGGTGATATGTGAAGCAACTGAGGCAGAAGGTAATTAACCATACTAAGGGTTCAATTAGTTAAAATAGAAGTAGCTGAACTAAGAACCGATTTAAATGAGGGGGATGATTAACTGAGAGTTAACAAATATCATTTTAAATTCATAAAGGGCAAAACGCAAGAATGAACTTAGAAATGAAACCCACACAAACATAAAGAGCAGCAAAATGACAAAAAAAGGACTCCAAAGAAACCTAAACAAGTATTACATAGCAAATATTAAATATTTTTCCTCCTTAGGGTCTGCATTTTCCTTTACTCTCTTTTCATTTTATGTGTAATCATATAAGCCATTGTATAGTATTTCAAATATGAATAGCCTTTGTTATAGTTTGGATATCATCAGAAAGTGTCTGTAGGTGTTTTTGTTAGGAGTTCTCATGTCGCAGCAACTTGTTGAAAACCAGGTAATTTTTAAAAAATGCTGAGAATGCCCACTAATTAAAATTCTCAGTATTTTCATTGGGTTTCTCGGAAGAAGATGTGCTTTAAAAATAAATTTTTATTCAATTCTCAGAGGCATTTATAGCTAATTTGTTAAATATTCACAAGAAAATCAAAAGTCATTCAATAACCTGCAGTTTTCATTATAAAGCCAGAGTAAAACTTAACCCTCTCTTATAAACAGACAAAATTAAAGATGCTTGTCAAATATTTAAAATGCTTTTAGTAGATAAATATATACATAGAAATGTTGCATGGAGGTTAGGTGTAGGAAGTGCAAATCTATAAAAGCAGGTGTTGGTCAGCAGGGGTGTTTGTGGGATCATATGTGTCTGAGAATGGCCATGTAGAGACAATGTAAGGTAGAATTCCCATGCTACATTATGGACATTTACAGGTACCTATGGTGACAGCCGTTTGGCTGTAAATCTATCTGTAGATGCTTCAGATCTTATTTGTTTGTAGCCACATTATTAGGACTAAAACATAAACATATATATTCTATAAATGTGATGTCTAGCAACAGTTTTTAAGTTTGACCATGGGAATTTGGGTTTATTAATCTTTTTATTAATTTGAATGAAAAAAGATGTGCCAAACAATTACATATGTGAAAGTGTGTTTCAGTTAAACTTAGACACTTAAACAAACTTTATTGTAATGTATAAATAGAGTGTATACAAAACGAAATTTCATCTTGTATAGCTCTAATGACGTCTCCAATTCTAGGGCTCTTTCTGCTCGCTGGCGTCAAGGGCCACCATACATACATATTGGGGGGAAAAAAGAAATTTACCTCTGCATTTAACCAATCCCCTTGGGGCTGCCATTGTGGGGCATTCAGGATTTAAGGATCTTGCTCAGAGAGCCAAAATGGTAGTCGGTTTTGAACACACAGCCTAAGGATTCCAATCTCTATACCCTAACCATTTGGCCACCACTCTCTAAAAGTTACCTCCTTTGAGCCGGATTCAAACCAGCAACCTAAGGATCTCCGAAGTCATACCCTACAGTCCTCCGCTCTACCAACTGAGGAATCAAAGGGGCCATAGAGCTACCGTAGGGGCCTTGGAACATATGTAGGCGTGAAAGTGTTAAATTAAATGTGCAAAAGTTTACAGCTATGAATAAAATGTGTAAAGTGGTTGGACTTCAACATACAAAAAATTTGGTCTGTTTGTCCGTTTCAGAGCTGAAATCGAAGTTGTCCAAAATGACGTGAGTGAGCTCGAGACTCGCCTGGAAAAGGTAAGGCTGACCTTTATCACCTATTCCACATCCAGTCAGGTATATCAGCTGTTAGGGGAAAAGCTCCCTTTGGGGAAGGAGGAGTGAGAAGTGTTGGTCAGGGGTTTGGGGACAGCTTTACCTGAAGCCAGCAGGAAGTAGCTGCAGGTACTGCTTCCCCTTCATATTACCCTCTCGGTGACAGAGAACAACACTTTGTTCTGCTTCAATTCGTCTTCCCTGCTTTACAAATACGTTACGGTTTCAGATGTATTCAGCTGATAAGCTAATAGACCAAATGCAGTGTTTCTGTTCCCCTGATCATACCTAATACACACGGAATGAAATGCCACACTGCAAAAAATAGGTCAATTTTTCTTAAAATATCAGCATTTTTCTCTTGAATTAAGCAGGTAAGTGAGACACTTTGCCAATGGAATAAGAAAATTTACATCCAAAATAAGAAAAAACTATTGCATCGTGTTATTTTTAGTGCATAATATCAAATCATCTTATTTTAAGAAAAAAATACTCATTCTTTTGGCCGATCGTCTTATTTACCTACTCAAAATAAGGGCAAATGCACTTATTTTAAGAAATGTTGACTTTTATATGCATTTGTAGTTTATTCCATTGTAGGCCAGAGAAAATTCACTTTCTACATTTATCTGAATAAGAACCACAACATCTTATTATTCAGACTCTATAAAATGGATAGGAGCAGTTTGATTTATGAAACCACATGAGCAAAAATTAAAAAAAAGAAAAGCAAAATGAGATGAAAAAACGGTTATCTGGCTTGTGCAACTCAGTTTGAAATTTGACCTGCCTGTCAAAGAAAGGAAACAGACAAACATTTTTTTTTCCGGCGAGATCAGATGGATTTTTTTTTTTTGTCACTTCTCTCTTTTACTCAAGATGTGTTTTAACATGCCCGACATGAGCAGAGATTAAAAGCATTTGTCAGATAAAAGTTTTTCTCATGGACAAAGATTTTTCTGTTTTAAACCACCTATTCTTCCAAAACACCAAACCTCTGATTAGTTTCACAAGTTATATATTACTAAGTTTAAAATATGCAAAACTAGAGATATATAGATTAGACCTTGCCAGTGCAGATTTCCTGCTTTTTTCAGTATTTAACCTGTAGATGATCAATCAGAGCTGATCACAGTTAACTGTGTGGTGCTAATGGCCAGATCTTTGCCCAATATCTTTATATAATCATATATTTTATAATTATACAGGATGAGCTTATCGCTGCGGGGATTTTATTTACTTCCTAATTTCTTTGTTTTTGGTAACAGATCACTTTTAATTAACTGCAACTCACTACAGTTGTGCTCCTTAAAGATACCAAAAATATAATATATTGTGATGTGCTTTCTAGTTAGTTTTACCACTCTGCTGCTAATGCGCCAAATGAAGGGCAGATTTTACCGAGCAGAATAAAACAGCTATGCACATGCACAGGATTGTTTTGTGTTAATGTTATGGAGAAAAAACAAAACTAAAAGAAGCACCAAGAAGAAAGTCCATATCATCAAAGAGTCAAGAAAAAAAGCAGATCATCCCCATCGTATTGTTGCAAAGGGATGCAATCGCCATGCAAGTACACAAATTCACAGCAAATTCAAAAAGCACTGCACAAAATGAGAATAGATTACAAAAAAACCCCAATAAAACTCAAACATTAGCCTAGCAAACACAAAAATGAGAAAAAAACATCATGTCTGATGCTTTCCCAAAATCCTACAGTTAACTTTTTTGTTGCAACCTATTGCAAAATAGTTTTTCAACAGGAAACAGTTTTGCTGTAGAAAAAGGTCTTAAAACTTTTTTCATTGTTCTAAATCTGGTGGAAGGCATGTTGGACAAAGAATAGTGACTTTGGTCCATAAATGGAATACAAATAGATTGAATCTATGTGTCAAAAGTTTAAGAATTGAACTTTTTATTTATCGGTATGGATGTTGTGATACAATTTTTATTACAATTCCGATACAATACCATTATTGACCTTGTATGATATCAGCATGAATCCTACAATTTCTATTACTTATTTTTTACTGTGGAATGATGGAAAAGACTTGATCAAATTATATCTCTAAAACAGACAAAAATATTCAACATTACAAACAAAAGTGGGTAGAGTTGGAGTATTTATACGAGCTTTGTAATGTCAGAGAATTTAGTTACAATATAGAAACAAGCTGATATATTTCATTATTAACTTTTTGGGCTGATATCGGACTGATCTTCGATATGAATATCGGATCGGGAGATCTCTATTCATCAAATGTAAATTGTTGACACTTTTGTAGGTGTTTTATGCTTGTTCCGGGGGAGTGGTGGCCAAGTGGTTTGGGCATAGAGCCTGGAATCCTGAGGTTGTGAGTTTGAAACCCACTCTTACAGACTGCCACTCTGGGTCCCTGATTAAAGACCCCTAACCCCACACTGCTCCCCGGGCGCCTGGAAGCCCACTGCTCCCAAAGGGGATTGGTTTAAATAGAGAGATGAATTTCGTTGCGCTGTACTTGTGACAGTGTAATGACAACAAAACACTGGAGAAAAAAAAAGTAATCGTTTAGATGTTTACCTGTGAATTGTCTTCATCAAAAAGTGTTTCTAAACAGTATTACCAAATGTACTTTAAACAAAAAATAATGTGCAACATAATATATTGACCTTTCATCGTTTATGTTTATTGCTTTAAGTCTTATCTAACTTCAAATGAACAAGAAACATGCAGTGACTTTAAGTAAAGTACAGACTTGGATGAGTCAATTTATTAAAGTTAGCAAAATAAAGCAAGAGTGAGGGATATTCTTCTTACTATGTTCTTGTTTGCTGTGTTTTTCTTTTTAAGCAGACAAACCGGCAAAACTTTTACATTTCAAATCTACAAGATTTTTATCCCTTTGCTAGTTTCATTGAGAAACTTTGCTAGTTTCATTGAGATAATGTCTGATTAATTAATTGTTGAGCAAGAGAATATCTACGATCAATAAAATTTTGATATGATAAATATGATTAAATTCTAAATTTTGACCCAAAGTACTTTCTACATTCTTTTTACCTCTGCGGCAAGATGTGTGGACACCATTGCACTAAGAAGAAGAAGTGATTGTTCCTGCTGCTGCACAAATAACAGCATATATTAGCATACCTAGGTAAAATATAAATTTAGCACTTTGAAGTCAGCAGTCTTTTAAAATTTTACTCTATGGAGCAACACAGTAACTAGACGTCTGTGTTTTCATTGGTTGACAATATGGTTGGCTAATCAACATAAATACTTACTGTATCACCTGGAGAATTGAAGAGAGAATTGAATTTATCTTTTTTGCGTAGTGCAGGAGTGGGTTCAGGGATGTCTTTGAGATTTTTAACTACAATGGCTTTTCTAGCTTACCGGTATCATAGTTTTCACACTTTTCTACTTATGGTTTCTCATACTCTCCATTGTTCAGTTATGTCCACCACGGGCACTGTTAAACAATAACAGTGGTGAAAACAATGTTCAATAAAATCAATGTTGAAACATCTCATTTCATGGCAGAAGAAGGGTTATTTTCATCATTTTATTTAGTTTGCAGTACTTAGATGTTTTGTTGATATAATTATTACAGTATTTTTTAAATACTTTGTTTAATTTTTACCTCCAACTTCATGGCTTAGAACCTCATCTTTCTCTCAACTGCCAGTAGAAAATGTGTTCTGTTCATTTTTACATGCACACAACCAAATCGCTTTGCACATTTTAACATTTGTGCGGCAATATTTGTAGATCACCTGCAACACGGCCAATTATTTCCCGTAATAAAAAGGAATTGCTCACACAATTTTAGCGTCCCTTACTTTAAATATTTGAAGATCGGACCCTCGATGTAAATAGCTGCTATAATGAATGCAGAAGTCTGGTACGGTTGTGTTACCACAACTTCCAGACTTGGAATTCCGACTTTCAGAGCCATTTTAGTTGGAATATTATGGCTTTAAAGACGATTAAAATGCACCATGATATATAACTTTAGTTGTTTCAGAACCACATGGTTTTGATACCAGCATCCCCTACCAGTATTACTTGACCGCAGTCTCACCCATTATCTACACCAGGGGTCACCAACTTTGTACTCGCTTGGGTCATAAAGGGGCCCTGAAGGACCGCATGGGGTGCCCTCAGCATCTTCTTAAAACAGAGCAACTCACCAGCAGACAATGTTGGAATTTCTATTCTAAGCTGCTGTTCTTATTTTTTGTCATTTGTAGAGCATTTCATCATATCAATCATTTAGAACATTTAAGCATTTATAGGAATGTATAAAGACAAGACGTAAAAGCAAATTAGAAATTTAAAGAAACAATAGAAATATGTTTATCAATGCAGTTTAGTTGAATGCTGACTCCTCCAGGTTATAGGTCAGTATTGGTAGCCCATCCTATGACTCAGTACCTATTAAGTAGCCCTGAGTCTTTAAAAAAACAACAAACGCACAAAATCTCAATAAAATGTGTTTAGAACAACAACAAAAAGCACCCATTAATATATTTTCAATATAATGAGGTTGTAAAATGTGTTGCACCCAATGCTACAAAGATATGTGTTAATTTGTAAAACAAGCTTAACATTTTTTAAGTTGTCTAAGAGCCTGAATTTGTAAATAAAACAGTTTTAAATCAGTTAATAGCATCTAGAGCTTACATATGTGAGAACCTGAAATTGGTTTTCGTTGAGCCATTCACACTATAATCACTTAAGTTGCTTTGTTTGTGTCTTTTAGCTTGTGAAACAATGCCAGGCCATGCTGGAGGCCGGTAGAGTCTACTGTCAGACCAGTAAGAGCTTCGTCAATGGTTTACGGGAGCTCGGACACCAGTGGTCAAAGGACAGCACCATCGAGGTGACAAAAGACAAGCTGACTTAAGCTTAATCAGTTAGTTATTCTCTCATGTAAATGATATACAATGCAACATGTTTTGCTTTAAATTTATTGAAAAGTACGTTTTTATTCATTGCAAATGTTTATTGGTAGAATACTGCAGCACTTTTTAGGTATAGAGCTATAATAAGTCAGTTTGGTAAAAAAGACATTTGAATATTTAAAGTTAATATTTGCAAAAAACAACAACAATAAAACTAATTTGAGGTGTCTGTCTTCAGGACTGCTTGGACAAATTTTCCAAAAAGCTGTCTGCCATCTTGGATGCACAGGGGGTGAGTCTGGAAGCCAGTCTGTCAGTTTCTGCTTGCATAACTTCTTCATTCCAGTCATGGTGGTTATCAGCTGTAGTATGTGGTCAAGCAAGCAGACATGCATCTCACTGTCAAAAATATCTCATTAGACCTTTAACTGTGCGCTGTACTAACTAAGCTGGATTCTGTTTCTTTTTTTTTTTTTCTCATTTTCTTTTTAGGAAGTGATTGAGACGATTCAGAAGTCAGTGAAGACAAAGCTGCAGACCTTCGTGAAGGAGTGAGTAAGCCGCTTTACGCCACCTACCTTGGGGCTGAAATGTTGGACTTAATTCCCAACAACATTTCTGTCGCAACAACAACAACAACAACAGTGCAATCTTTGCAATTAGCCAACATGTGAACCCTGAGACTTATTCTTGCTCTCTGCTTCTATCAGCGGAAGATAAAATGGTGCAATACATTATGTGATAAATGAGTTTAGATTGTTAGCTTATTGATTTCTTTATATAGATTATTGAGAATATTGACACAAATTCATTAAAAACATTATTATTTACTTAAAAGCCATATTTATTTTGTATTATACAACACCACATATGACAAAAGTAGATTTAGCTAATATCAGTTTATTATAACAGAAAATTAAATCTATGAAGCTGACGGGTATTTATTGGTGTTTTCAGTCAAAATTTAGAAGAATTAGTAACAACATCAGCATTTTCTTGTTTGAAATAAAACAAGATAGCTCAGACTGAAACACATAAATATGCTGTGATGTAAGCAATCTGGATGCATGGTTAGAGTTGAAAGGTGAACCTCCACCTACGTCTCCAGTCTTGTGCGGGTTTCCTCCCTGCATTGTCCTGTTTAACTCCCTTGCACTCTGATATGCAGTGGTAGTTTTCCACAGCACTCAACATTTTGCACGTAACCAAAAATATAAGTTTTCCTTTCAACCGAGAATAATGCAACACTTCATGGTGGTCTTTCTAAATAAAATTCCAACGAAATATATAAAAGTTTGTATATTTTTTACATTATTCTTACAGCATTATGAATAATTGTCCATTCTGTCTGTTTTTTAGTTCAAAATGTTTTTGTAAATACAGCAAAATACCTGATATTTTCCCTGAAATGCTGTTAGAATCCTTGATCAGCTCATAATTGCTCTTCGTTGTTAAGATAGAACTTAGAGGAACTACAGAAAACGAATTCCAGCTTAATGGTTGTTTTCTCTCACACAGAGATGTTCGTAGGTTTAAGGATGTCCGAAAAGAGTTTGAACGCTGTAGCGAGACTCTGGAGGGGGCGCTGGCCAGAAACGCCCAAGCTCCACGAGGGAAGCAGCACGAAGTGGAGGAAGCAACTAACGCTCTGCTCGGCGCACGCAAGGCCTTCCGGTCAGGGGCTTTAGACTATGTGCTGGAGGTGAGGAAGGCCATGCAGAAAAAAATCAAATAAGCGCCACTTAAGTCTTTTAATATTTTAATACATGCTAATTTTATTCCTTATTTTTAGATTTTAAAGGTAGCCTGAATGAAATAAGCAACAGCACATTTGATTGTAGTTTTGACTGCTAACTGTGTTTATATTTTCTGCAGGTTGTGGCTCACAGTTAGTCAGTGAGCTACCTATGCTGATGCAAATATGTGTAACCACAGCGTCCTTTTGTTTCAGATTAACGTCATTGAAGCCAAAAAGAAGTCAGATATTTTGTCGGCCGTGAGTTCATAGTATCTTTTTTGCTTTCTATTTTTATGTATATTTGTTTTTTTATTTGAAACATCTAATTGTAAAAAATGTTTAATGCCTTTAGATGCTGGCCCTCATGGACGTCCAGTCTCAGTTCTTTAAACAAGGCCATCAATCTCTGTCAGAGCTGGATCAATATTGCCAAAAACTGAGTGAAGAGGTAAACATTGGATCCTTATAACTACTGTAATATGTTTGCTTTGACCTGAGTTCTCAATCTGAATCAGAAAAAGTAAAGTTTCTAGGTTTTTTTTGTGTACAGTTGATTAAAATGAGGTTTGAAAATCCTCCTGAGCATTTATGAAAATCAATTAACTAGAAGACAGAATAAAATGAGATGCATGTGAAAGGGGTTGTTTATTGGTGTATAGAAATAAACTGGGGTAAAAGGGGAATGGGGGGAAATGACTACAGTATGATACGCTAAAATAATAAACCACAAAAGAGACATTTCTTTGACAATGCTGCCTGATCAAAAGGTCTGGATGTTGTTGATGCTCCCTCAAAGGTTTGAACATGTTATTATTTCTTAGGTGAAACAGCTAATTTAAAAAAAGGAAATCATAGACATTATAAACCCCATGGAGGCTGGAAAGTTGGGGATTTATCAAATGACCCAGTAGATTCCCCAGCTCTGGATATGGCATGAAACCCTGTTTCTGTATGAAAAACAACCTGGTAGCCTTGGTGAGAGAGAGACCACAACGCTGACTGGGTAAACCCAACAGGGGTGGGGTCAGAGTCACAAGATGACATCACACTTTGATCGTGACAGGAAAAAGTGAGCAACAACAGGAAATATTTCACATGTCTGCGAGACTCTATCTCTCTCTGTCAGTGTGCTCCAGCTTTAATATTTCTGGGGAAACTGGAAGCAGCATTTCTCCTCCGTCAACATTGAAAATGTCTTTTAATGAGATACATTTAAACCAAGAAACAAAGTATGAACTTAGCTGAATTAGACGGCAGAAATGTCCTTCCTGTTACAACAGTTATCTGTAAAATCCAGGCCACGTGTTTATTTAGCTATTTTTTTTATTAGACTTCAAATAAGTTTACTATTTTCCACTTCCTGTTTTCAAAGAAGCCCAAAGGAGGGGCATCCCACCTCTTAGTATCATGTGTCTCTGTTTGTCTAAGAGCCAAGCACATCTGAAATGAAAATAAAAGGACGTTAGGATTTATGCCTTGTTTCAATGCTTGCCTGTGTATGTGGTTTAACCAGTTCCTTATTGACTGGTTTGGTCTTGCTTGTGCTTTCACTGTTACACATATATTCATGATTTGAACTTAAATTATTAACCTCTTCCTTTGATTTTGTTTTGGTTTATGTTTTCCAGTAAACTCTTTTGAAGAAATTTTTTTTTCTACTTTTTTCTTATCCTGATATCCTTCAATAAATAACAATAGCCAGTCCACCTGTGTGGGATTTGCTCTCTAAACTGCAGTAATTTGTTAAAACAGTGACTATTGGCTGTTCAATCAAAAGAGTCAGACATTTATAAAAGATGGCAGGGGGTAATTTATAACCGAAGGAACGTCATAAAGAGTCCAGAGTACAGTTTCAGGACAGAGTGACATGTTTAAATCGATCATTTAAAAATGATTTATTGGAAAGCATATCCCTGCATTAGAATGGTTTAGTCAAGTCAAGACATTAACCTTTTTATAATGACAAAACTTAAATGCTAATGTTCAAAGATGCTTTCATCTGACTGCAGTGGAGCTATTTGGAAAAGAAGTATAAAGTTTTTTGTCTCTTGATGTGCAGAGCTGGTAGAGACATTCGCCGCCTCTATTCTGCTTCTTAAAGTGCTTCTACAGAGTTTAAAAGCAGCTCTAAGAAGTGGTAATTTAATAAGGATCAATGCATTCTCTGTTCTGAGAATGTGCTACTATTTGTTAACCTATCTCACAGTATCCCAGAAGAATACGCTGAATTTTGTGGTTGAAATGGGACTGAATGGAAAAAATGTGAATACCTTGTGAGCACTTGCATAATGAATTATCTTTAACAATTGTGTTTTTTTCTTTGTTTACAGCAAACTCAGTTTGTATTGAACTCTGCCAGGGATAAGAGGGATATGGAGCAAAGGCACTCAGCTATTAAGAAAAAGGTAAAAAAACAAACAAACAAACAAAACACAATTAATAACTAGAAAAAGCTGTTTCGCAGAAACAGCAAAGTGGGAATGCTTTTTTGCTGAATGAAATAATAAAAATTAGCGAAAGAAACTGCGAGAAAGAAAAGAAGCACAAATTAGCTGAGGAACATATGAAAATGTGAGAAGCTGCAAACTGCAGAAAACAATTGAATCATCTGAAGATTTTGTAGGGTTGAATCAATTGGCAGTAAAATGGCAGAAACAAACTCATCTTAAAAGCTGCACAGCCAAACCATACATGATATCAAAAAATGTCTTGAATGTGGGTGCTAGAAGGCTCTTAATATAATGTCTCCCAAGTTTCTAGAAAAATGTATAAAGAAATTTTGAAGGGGGGGCACCTACTGCCCAGAAACATGTCAGGCGTGTTATGAATTAGCAGCAAACAGAAAAGCTTAATTCCTGTCCAGAAAGAGAGCAGAATGAAGCCAAAGTTCACAACATAGGCTGAAAAGTATGAAATTAGTTGAATTAGAAAAGAAATTACAAAGAAAAACTGAATCTTATCTGGTTGAAGAAAAATGAGTAGCTTAAGGATGGTAAGTAAAATGTTGAGGAAGATGGTATTGAATAAGTATCAAAATTTTGAAATTGTGGAAATGTCAAGACTTGGCACAACAAATTGAAATGATTTAAAATGTGTCGGTTGATCACCATAAAGAAAACAGTGTCATCCTTAGAGGATTGAAAATATACAAACCTATGTGCAAGACTGACCATGAGAAGCAGAGGAAGGACAGAGAGAGAAGCTTATAGAAAGAGAGCTAATACCTCTTAAGGAGCTGAATTTATAAAAAAAAATTGAACCTGCATGTTATGAGCCGCTGTGGTGATGAAAGCACGGTTGGCAGGCTTAGGCTGCATATTACGAGGTTAGCAGATGCTTTATTAC